>NW_009958160.1:0-277 GCF_000747805.2 Chaetura pelagica | reverse complement strand
ACCACTTGTTGGGTAAGGAATTGGCTGGATGTTCACATCCAAAAAATTGTGATCAACTGTCCAGAGAGAGACCAGTACTGAGTGCTGTCCCCCAAGCCTCGGTTCTTGGACCAGCACTGTTTAAAACCTTTGTCAGTGACATGGACAGAGGCAATGAGTGCACCCTCAGCAAGACTGAAGATGACACTAAACTGTGTGGTGAGGTCAACACGCTGGAAGGGAGGGATGCCGTCCAGAGTTACTTCAACAGGCTTGAGAAGTGGGGTCCTGCAAACTG
>NW_009958159.1:0-277 GCF_000747805.2 Chaetura pelagica | reverse complement strand
GGATCAAATTTTAATTTCTAACTTAAGGTATCTGTAAGTTAGAAGGTATTTCAAATGCCCTTGCATTTCTTTGGATATGTGGAGTGTGTTCCAAGGTGAATCATGGCTGGAAGGTAGTGCTTGTGCTTGCCAGGGTGGACTTTATGATAGTACAACTTGCTTTTTACCACAGTAAATCTTTGCCACAGGGAAGTCATAGTTAAAGCCAAACCTGATGGCAACTGTAAGGAGTAGGTGAGACCATTTCCTAGTACAGTGGGCTTAAAACCAGAGCATT
>NW_009958158.1:0-277 GCF_000747805.2 Chaetura pelagica | reverse complement strand
CTTTGTGTTCTCTCAGTTATCTCCTGGAGCAACAAGCCTGTAAAAGAATAAGCTGTAAAAGGCAGCGGAGTGACCAGAGTGCAGAGTTCTGTAATCATTTGAGCAATGTTAAGCTCCCAGTCTGAAGTAGAACAAGGTGGACTTACTGATTTATTGAAAGAATTTGAAGGTCTGATCTCAACCAGTTTTCAGTAGCTGGAAAGGCTGTGGAGCTGTGCAGTGACAGGATGCAGATGGGACATCCTGCAGTGCCACCAGGGCCTGCTGTGTGCTCGGG
>NW_009958157.1:0-277 GCF_000747805.2 Chaetura pelagica | reverse complement strand
AAAAAAAAAAGGTTTGCATGCTGGTAGTGCAAATCTTCAGGCTTTGTAAAGTAATTCTGTGTATATATTTATGTTTATGAGTGACTGGGAGTGAATGCCACTTTTCTTAAATTATTTGCTATGGGTCTGAATGATTGGGGTCTGCTAGAAAAGGAGGTGAAGGAGATAAATGAGAAGCATTCCTTCTTCTCCAGGCCTGAATAACTTTATTATTTATTTTTGTTATTGAATGTCAAAGATAGGGTCTGAGACTTGACTTTGTAGACAAAAAAAACCC
>NW_009958156.1:0-277 GCF_000747805.2 Chaetura pelagica | reverse complement strand
CACCGTGAGGTTTGTCACCCCCTGTCCAGGTCGGGTTCATCCCTGACATCCAGGGCTGCCACCAGCTGCTTCTGGGGCAACCTCCTTTGCACGCTAATGTGTGTGTAAGAAGGGAGCCGCGGGGGTCGGGGCGGGACTGACTGCAGGGGAGGTATCTGGGATCAGAACAAGCCCTGGGCTGAACCAGCAGCTCCAAAGCTTTGAAATCTGCAGCTGCGCCCCAAAAGATCATCCTGGGGGGATGTGCAAAGAATTGTCATGGGGTGAAAAACACTCT
>NW_009958155.1:0-277 GCF_000747805.2 Chaetura pelagica | reverse complement strand
TTGTTACTTGGGAAAAAGGAAAAACACGCAACTCACTCCTACCTCCTTTCAGACAGTTGTAGAGAGAAAGAAGATCTATGCTCAGGGTTTTTTTCTCTAGACTGGACATCCCCAGTTCCCTCAAATGCTCCTTGTTCTCCAGAACCTTCCACAGGTTTGTTGCTTTTCTCCAAGTTGGGAAGCAGTGTGTGATTGCAGCAGGTGTATCACACTCCTGAAACAGCAACATTTGCCTCCTTCTTTAAACCCCTACAAAGAAAGATGTGTTGGGAAAATG
>NW_009958154.1:0-277 GCF_000747805.2 Chaetura pelagica | reverse complement strand
TGGTTTAACCCCAGCTTGCAACTAAGCACCATTTAGCCTTGTAAAATGTCCATAAAATGTCCAGAAATGTCCATGAAATGTCCACTGTGTTCATTTAGCTCATGACATTGGGCTCCATCTGTTACGGAGTCACTTAGGACAGGAGAAGTGGTGTGTTGCATGGAGTGTTGGCCACACCACACAGCTTGATGTCCCCAGCAAACTTGCTAAGAATTAACCATCTGTGCTCCAGAGAAAGGAAGCAGAAAAGACATGGACCTGTTGGAGAGAGTCCAGA
>NW_009958153.1:0-277 GCF_000747805.2 Chaetura pelagica | reverse complement strand
GTGCTGCTGCTTTTCCTTCTGGCCTCCTGGCTCACATCCCTCCTGGGATGAGTTAGTGGGATAAGAACAGCCCTGGGGACACCCTGGTGAGCTGTGAGGAGGGGCCTGGTGGCAGCAGCAGCCTTGGGAAGGAGCATGGTGTGCTGGGTGCTTTCAGAGGGAGGCAGTTGTTCCCAGAATTATTCCATGTCCTGAGAGCAGGAGGAATGGGATGGTGGCAGGCTCTGCTCAGGGAAACTGAGCCAGAGGGACACAGCTCACACCCTGGTGCCACAGA
>NW_009958152.1:0-277 GCF_000747805.2 Chaetura pelagica | reverse complement strand
TATCTGTAAGCAAAGCTTCACTTCAGAACTTACATTCTTTCACCTCCTCACTAGATAGATACCACCAAGACGTAGCTGTATTACCTTATTTAACCGAAATGGCATGTCAGTCGTGTCAGCTTCTTGGAATTTCTCTGCCCAGTTCCCTTTGAAATAAATAGCATTCACCAGCACCAGCCTGGTCCTGCTGTCAACTGAGCCTTCAGGCAGCACACTGGGGATTTTGCCTGCAGAGGGGGCAGAAAAGGAAAGTCACAACCAAGTCTTGTAGGAAGGC
>NW_009958151.1:0-277 GCF_000747805.2 Chaetura pelagica | reverse complement strand
TTTTTTTTTTAATAAGAAAACCCCATACAACAGACCACTTCTGCTTCTCCTCAGTCAGAACCAAGTCTGCATGTTTAGAATGATACATTAAAAAACAAATTCAAATCACCATCATCACCACTGCTGCTTCCACTTTCTGAGAAAAGTGCATCATCACCGCAATCTGGCACATATTCTTACAACCTGGACATGTTTAGAAATACAAAAGGGAAGAAATATACTGGAAAGAAACAACACACTCCTTTGAAATTGTTCTGAAACATCATTCCTGGTAAAG
>NW_009958150.1:0-277 GCF_000747805.2 Chaetura pelagica | reverse complement strand
GTCTTTTCCAACTGTGACAATTCTGTGTGATTCTGTGATTCAAGCTCTTATAAGTTTTCATTAGTTCCTAATGAAATCTCTGCAGATGGAGGAGGCAGCAGTTAACAATTAACAGCAATTAACAACAATTCCTTCTGCTTGCTTCCTGCTGGAAAAGGGAGACAATTAAAGCCTCTTTTCCCTCTTACCCTGCACCTATTCTCTTCCCTCCCTATCTTGAGAATTATGTTATGCAGGAATAGTTTTATTTAGTAAAGTAACTCCTTTGCTTGTAGTA
>NW_009958149.1:0-277 GCF_000747805.2 Chaetura pelagica | reverse complement strand
GGCAGTGGGGAAAGGAGATAGACTGGTGATTACCTCTGCAAATTTACCCTGACTTTTTGACAAGCTCTCTCCTAACCTTAGGGGACACCTTTTGCCTGATGATGAGAAATTGAGAAGGAATTAAATGCATAAAAAGGGTTGTCACAGATAGACAAACTAAAGGGAAAGAAATGGAATTAGTCTTGCCATTTTAGCTTGCCGCAGGAGGAGGGGGGAGAAGGAAGGGGAAAAGGCTGGGAGAAAGGTTTCCAGCAGTCCTGGATCAAGGCTGATTTCA
>NW_009958148.1:0-277 GCF_000747805.2 Chaetura pelagica | reverse complement strand
AAAAAAAAACCCTCTGAAAACTACATGCTCTCTAGGTTCTTCCAGTCTGTGGTTAATCAGTCATGTTTGCGTTCATCTGCTCACTGCCTTTCTACTTTAGAATCTGGTTCCCCATTGACTTTGTTAATGGTGACATTTGGATACAGCTAACCACAGCTCTTCCAGGTCTACTGAGCAAAGAAGAGGGGATGTATTGCATATAAGCAGCTCTCATTCACCATGAGGTTGCAGAAGGGTAGCCCTTGCCTTCCTTTCATTCATTTATTGCTTTTTTTTT
>NW_009958147.1:0-277 GCF_000747805.2 Chaetura pelagica | reverse complement strand
TTGAGTGCACCCTCAATAAATTTGCAGATGATACTAAGTGAGATGGGGATGCTGATCTGCCTGAGGGTAGGAAGGCCCTGCAGAAGGATCTGGGCAGGTGGGATTGATGGACTGAGGCAAGTTGCATGAGGTTTGACAAGGTTAATTGTAAGGTCTTTCACTTGTGTCATAACAACCCCATGTAATGCTCTAGGCTTGGGGAAGAGCATTTGGGAAGCTGCCTGATGGAAGAAGACCTGGGGGTATTGGTTGACAGCTGCTGAATATGAGCCAGCAA
>NW_009958146.1:0-277 GCF_000747805.2 Chaetura pelagica | reverse complement strand
CTGCCGCTCTAACTGCTACCAGTAGTGGGTGTGGAGCAAGTTGTGCGTGGCGGTGCCTTTTATGTGTTGGGGTCCGACCTGATTGGGAGCAGGGGCGGGTGCGGAGCGGGGGGCGGGGCCTTGGCCCGTCGCTGCTCCCGGGCAGCTCCCCGGGGCTCGGGCCGCCTTTTCCGCGCCAGTCCCCGCCTCCCTTTCTGCTTCCGCTCGCCTCGCCGTCCCGGGAGCGCCGTTTCCCCGCACCTTCCCCTCCGGCCCGCACACCTTCCTTTTACGAGGG
>NW_009958145.1:0-277 GCF_000747805.2 Chaetura pelagica | reverse complement strand
TCACCACTGGCACACCCTGGCTGTCTTCTCCTCCAAAAGAAGTTCTAAACACTTGGATAGTCTTAAAACTCCTGTGGTAAAGGCCAGTGTGTTTTTGGAGGCAGAAATAAAGGAAAAATAAGGTGCACGAGTCCACACTGGAGGCAGATAGAGAACGACATTCTCCCTGCTCTCACCCAAGTAGGGAGTGTCGCGATCTGCGACCTGTTATATTTCCTCTTTGGAATGATTTTAACTTACCGGGAGCTGCTGAGAGGTCCGCACGCAGCGCTCGCCT
>NW_009958144.1:0-277 GCF_000747805.2 Chaetura pelagica | reverse complement strand
AAATAAGAATAAGAATAGAAGAAAAACAAAGAAAGAATAAGAGTGAATATGAGAATGAGAAAAATAAAGTAATAATAAGAAAGAATAAGAGAAAAAGAAAACCAAAAATAATAGAAGAAAAACAAAATGAAAGAATAAGAGTACAAATGAGAATGAGAAAAGTAAAATGAATAAGAGAAGTTTGAGAGAGTAAGAACAGGTGTGTGAATCTCAGGACCCATTTCCTTGGTGCCAGGACAGCAGAGCAGCTCAGGTTGTGCTCCCAGAGCTGAGCTGG
>NW_009958143.1:0-277 GCF_000747805.2 Chaetura pelagica | reverse complement strand
TATCACCATAATATACTGACTGGCCAATTATATAAAATTAATTTTAAAAATCAGTTTTGTGATGGCAAATAAAATTACTATTTACATTTCTGGTCAAGTTTTGCCACTGGAATATGGTATAGTAGTTAAAATACACTGTGGCTTTCAAGCAAAGTAAGCTCAGACAAGATAGCACAAAATTCCTCAAATTAATCTAGGTCATTTTCAAATTATATGTAGGAATTATACCATGCCAAACTGAAGGCAAACATAAGAGGGAGTCAATAAAGAAAAAAAA
>NW_009958142.1:0-277 GCF_000747805.2 Chaetura pelagica | reverse complement strand
GGGAAGCCCAGAACTGGATACAGTACTCCAGGTATGTCGTTGCTAGTGGAGAAGGATCACTTCCTTCAACCAGCTGGTAACATTCCTCCTAATACATCCAAGGATACCATTCACCTTCTTTGCAGCAAGGACATGTTGCTGGCTTATGTTCAACCCCAAATTCTTTTCCATAAATCTGCTTTCTGGCTGGGTGGCTGCCAGCATGTACTTGTGCCTGGGATTGTTTCCCCAGGTGCAGGACTTTGGACTTCCCTTTGTTGAACTTCATGAGGTTCCT
>NW_009958141.1:0-277 GCF_000747805.2 Chaetura pelagica | reverse complement strand
CCCCGGGGCCCCCCCGGGTGTCCCTGTCACACGTGTCCCCACCAGGGGGTCCCCACGGGTCACCTGGCTGGGTGGCTTCCTGCTGCCCTCCCCTGTCCCCATCCCTGTCCCCACCTCTGTCTGGGGCAGTGCCAGGTGTCCCTGTCCCCATGTCCTTGTCCTCATCCCCATGAGTGGCTCCACACCAGGGCTGGTGGCCCTGTCCCCAGGTCTGTCCCCATGTCCCCACCCCTGTCACCTCACCCGTGTCCTGATGCTCGTGTCCATCTCCCTGTGT
>NW_009958140.1:0-277 GCF_000747805.2 Chaetura pelagica | reverse complement strand
GTTCAATAACACCCAAGTGTCGGGTTCTGCATTTCAGTCCCAACAACCCCAGGCAATCTAAAGGCCTGGGGAGGAGCGGCTGGGGAGCTGCCCAGGGGGAAAAGACCTGGGGGTGCTGGTTGACGGGTGGCTTAACCGGAGCCAGCAGCGCCCCCAGGTGGCCAAGATGGCAAATAACATCCTGGCCTGCACCAGGAATGGTGCGGCCGGCAGGAGAAGGGAAGTGATTGTTCCCTGTACTTGTCCCTGGTGAGGCCACACCTCGAGTACTGTGTGC
>NW_009958139.1:0-276 GCF_000747805.2 Chaetura pelagica | reverse complement strand
GTCAAATGCTTTACTGAAATCAAGATAAACATGACTTCATTGTGTGCCCATTGAAATTTTTAATGTAAAAAGTTATCTGGATGCTTCCTTCTTCTTAGGCTGTTAAGATGTAGCTAAGAGTTGTAAGTTGAAGGTGAAAAGCAGCAGAGAGAAGTTGCTTTTCAAGAACAAGTAGTAATGACAAAAAATAATGTGGGGAGGAGGAATATGTGTAATTCAGAAATGTTTCCCAAATAATGATGTTGGATGTAGATTTTTCTCATTCATTTTCACTTT
>NW_009958138.1:0-277 GCF_000747805.2 Chaetura pelagica | reverse complement strand
TGGAGAGGTTCCTCAGCTCCTCCCTCAGCTTCCCCACCAACCTGGTGTCCTCCCGGAACTGCTCCAGCACCGGCACCAGCGGCACCAGCTCCTGCATCTTCTCCTGGAGCTCCTGGAGGGGTTGGGGGTCCAAAAGAAACAAGGGGAGTGGGAAGGGAATGATGAGCCCACCAAGGAGGGGGAACCAAAAAGTCAAGGCCAAGGTGGTTCTGGAGGGGTTGGTGGGGCTGGTGGTCGTTCCTGGGGGTCCTTGTGTGCATCCCTGGTGGGCTTCATC
>NW_009958137.1:0-277 GCF_000747805.2 Chaetura pelagica | reverse complement strand
ACCCAAACCATTCCATGATTCCATGAAATGGCTGCTCTCAGTGGGCAGTGGCACCATCTCCCCCCATGCTCCTGCAGCCCTACTGGGATGTTTGGTGGGGTGCAAAGCAGTTGTCCCTGAATCAAACCTTGCTCACCCCTGCCTTACCCTGGTGTGTCCTCTGGACCATGCAGCTCCCTCAGCATCTCCTGGGAGCAAGCAGGGTCCCACCAGGATTCCCCACCTTGGTGGGATCCCTCACCTATGATGGGCATCAAAGAGACAGGAGAGGAATCAC
>NW_009958136.1:0-277 GCF_000747805.2 Chaetura pelagica | reverse complement strand
TGGGTGACTTCTGCAGGCAACCGAGGCAATAGGACACATCCTCCAGCAGCAAGAAGCTCTGCAGGACATCCACGAGCTAGATTTGTGGCTGGACCTTTTGCCCAAGCTTTTCCTGGTGTCGGTTTTTGCCACGTCTTTCATCCTGGAGCTGACACCAGAGGAGGCGGAAGTATTCCCTTTGGAGCTTGAAGAGCTTCAGCTGTATTACAGCAGGTTCTCCCTCCCTGTCCTCTTCTCCCTGCAAGGCAGCCAGAGCCAAGGCAGAGGTCCTGCTGGG
>NW_009958135.1:0-277 GCF_000747805.2 Chaetura pelagica | reverse complement strand
TCTGAATCCTTTCTCTGAGGCAAAAAACAGGGCTGCATGTTTCTATTTATGCTTTTTGTTGTGAAGTCTGTGACTTCCAAACCTCAGTTTGCTTGAACCTGGAGAGCAGAACAAAGCTGCAAGTCAGTGTCTGCTGTCTTGTGTGGCCAAGAATGGGAATGACACCTTGAAATTATTGAAACTGTTTAAGTTGCTGTGGCTAGTGAAAAAGGGCCTTGGGGATGTCATTCAACATCTGGATGAATGTGAGCCAGCATGTGCCCAGGTGGCCACCAGC
>NW_009958134.1:0-277 GCF_000747805.2 Chaetura pelagica | reverse complement strand
GAAGGCCAACAAATGGACCAGCTTGTTATTTGCCATGGTACTTCTGTATGATCTGAACATCTACCTTCTGCATGTTTGTGAGTCAGTTCATTGTGCAAAAGTAACTGTAGCTATAGCTCAGTACTTTTCTTCTGGGACTAGGATGGTGCTGCAAAGGAAAGAGAGTTTATCTCAATTTTCAGTTCCTTTAAGTAGCATCTGTAACATTTTTCTTTCCTTTCGACCTCTTCGCGTTCATGAATTAGTTCTTTGGAAAATAAATTAACTGCATGCATTA
>NW_009958133.1:0-277 GCF_000747805.2 Chaetura pelagica | reverse complement strand
TTAAAAGTCAGCTTGAGGAGGCTGCTCCTCTGAGAGAGGTGAGTGCCATGTGCAGACCTTTCCAATAAGGAAGGTGAACCGTGTTTCAACATCATGACAAATCGTGCCATTTTGCAACAGGCTACAAAGATGATGAAGGCATTGGAGCATCTCTCCTATATGGAAAAGCTGAGAGAGCTGGGACTGGTCAGCCTGCAGAAGGCTTAGGGGGATCTTAATGTATGTAAATATCTGAAGGAAGGGAGTAAAGAGGATGGAGCCAGGCTCTTTTCAGTGG
>NW_009958132.1:0-276 GCF_000747805.2 Chaetura pelagica | reverse complement strand
CCATCCAGCCAATTACTTATCCACCAAACAGTCCACCCATCAAACCAAATATTTCCAATTAGAGAGAAGGATGCTGTATGGGACTGTGTTAAAGACCTTGCAGAAGTCTAGATGGATGATATCCATTGCTTTCCTGTAGTCCACTGATGTGGTCACTCCATTGTACAAAGCCACTACGTTGGTCAGACAGGACTTGGCCTTAGTAAAGCCACGCTGGCTGTCCTGCATTACCTCCCTGTCTTCTGTGTGCCTTGTCAGAGCTTCTAGGAGGATCTG
>NW_009958130.1:0-276 GCF_000747805.2 Chaetura pelagica | reverse complement strand
GGAGCTCCATGTCCTTCTTATGTTGGGGACAAGAAAACAACAGACTGGGAACTGACTGTAAATCCCATTTCCTTGTTCCCCTGTGCCTCTAGAGGAAAGAAGGTAGAAAATTTGGGAAGAAAGTAATTTGGGGCCAGGAAGAAAGGAGGTGTGGGGTTAAGTATTTAAACAATGCTCTTTGTTTTGTTTTTATCTTGTGTGCATCTGATTAGTGATAAATAAAATTATTCTTTTTTCCCCACGTTGTCTGTTTTGCTCATTACCATAATTGGTGAG
>NW_009958129.1:0-276 GCF_000747805.2 Chaetura pelagica | reverse complement strand
TTTGGGATGTGGGGTCTGGAGTGTAGGGTGTGGCATGTGGGGTACGGGATGTCGGGCACGAGATAGTGGATATGAGATGTGGGACATGGTGATGGGGGTGTGGGATGGGGGGTGTGGAGTGTGGGGCACAGGGTCTGGGATACAGGGTGTGGGATATGGGGTGTAGGATATGGTGTAGGGGGTGTGGGATGTGGAGTGTGGAGTGTGGGGCCACTGACTCTTCCCCACAGATTTCTCCCGTGCTCTGGGCTCAGCCCTGACTGACAAGTGCTCGGG
>NW_009958128.1:0-276 GCF_000747805.2 Chaetura pelagica | reverse complement strand
ACATCCCTGAGCATGGGCACAGCAGAGGTAAAAGTGGAGCTGGTGGCCGGTTTTGGAAAACAACACATTTCCAAGCTTTTCTTTGGAATAACAAGTGTGACAAGTTTGTAGGACTGTTTTGTTTTGGGTGAGCACAGCCCTTCAAGAGATGGAGCTTGGGGAGATCCACCACGGCTGGCCTGCTGGTTGGCATTTTTCCCATGGGCTGTGTGGGCAGGGCTGCAGGATGTTGCCTTCTCCTCCCTGCCCATGACATTTTGTTGGCAGCTCTCCCTG
>NW_009958127.1:0-276 GCF_000747805.2 Chaetura pelagica | reverse complement strand
GAGAAAGAAATGGGAGAGGCAGGTCTTAGGGTGGGAGAGGTCACTCATTTAAGATTTGCTCTTAATCTTTTTGCTGCTGCAGACTTCCTGTGTGAATGTAAAAGCACATCTAACCAAGGAACAAGACACCTATAATATTATCCTTTAGTGGATGCTGCCTCAGTTACTCCTCTGTGAGCCAGATGAGACCTATCAAATCTCTTGGGCCTGCAGCAAGGAAGGCAAAGGTAGAGACATTCCACTTTTCAAAGTAATTTTGCATGTGGTTTCTCTCCT
>NW_009958126.1:0-276 GCF_000747805.2 Chaetura pelagica | reverse complement strand
TTATAGAGTAATTTCATTTGATGATTTATCTAAGTGTGCTGAAAACTGCACTTTGCTTACAAGTACTGTAAAGAATCTGCTTCGACCTTGAGTTTCACAGGTAGAAATAAGGTGCAACTCCGTGGAGGTCTGTAGAATGATAATGGTCAACAACTGGTACTCGGATGATTAGAAGCTGTGGCTGTTTGTCAGGAAAGTTCCCTATGGTCAGCCAGTGTGTGCTGCCAGGCACTCTGAGGAAATCCAGAGAACGTGGGATACTGTAAACATTTTTTT
>NW_009958125.1:0-274 GCF_000747805.2 Chaetura pelagica | reverse complement strand
CCAGCCACACTTCCCCAAGCTTGGAGCGTTGCCTGGGGTTATGGGGTTATTGTACCATCGTGTTCCCTTAAATTTCTGGGTTTCTCCAACCCTCTGGCCCTTATTCCCCACAATCCAGAGACACTTACAAGATTGTACAAGATTTCAGGAGACCTGCTCATTACCAGTGCTCTCTAGGACATAGGAACATGAAAAAAGACAGCAATGAAAAGACTGTCCAGTTCTGGAGTCCCCAACAAGAGGAGAACATGGAGCTCTTGGAGTGAGTCCAGAG
>NW_009958124.1:0-276 GCF_000747805.2 Chaetura pelagica | reverse complement strand
GAGATGGGGATGGGGACTTTGGTGGGTTGGGGACACAGGAACATGGGTGGGTTGGGGAGAGGGACGTTAGTGGGTTGGGGACAGGGGGGGACAGGGCATCCCTGGAGCACCCCAGGGTGCCCCAGGGAGATCCCAGGGTGTCCCTGGAGCATTTCCAGGGCTTCCCCAGAGCATCTCGGGAGGATCCCGGGAACATCCTGGGGTTGTGCCCTGGGTGTCACGCGAGGATCCCAAGAACACCCTCCAGAGCATCCCTGGCAGTGCCCAGCCCCTCTC
>NW_009958123.1:0-276 GCF_000747805.2 Chaetura pelagica | reverse complement strand
TCCAACCTTCACCATTCCATGATTCCATGATAGTTTAGCACTGCTCTGATTTGCCTGGGATCCTTTCTCAACGCCTTGTCCTCAAGAGTGGTCCCAAATCAGCCCTTACACCCCTGGGCAACAGGAGGCAGGGGTTTTCATGCTGATTGTCCAGCCATCCAGCCACCTTGATACAGACCAGGCCGAACTAAATTGTACTCCTTCTAGTATATTAGTGGAATGGGATCAATAGTATTGATGAACTTAAACAGGCTGAGGGAGTTAGGGCTGTTCAGC
>NW_009958122.1:0-276 GCF_000747805.2 Chaetura pelagica | reverse complement strand
CTTACTCCAATAGCTCCATGTCCTTCTTATGCATAAACAGCCGTAAGTGAAGACTAGAGTACTAAATTTCCTGCTATTATGTGAATTTTTTTTGTTATCAAGGTACAACCAGTGTACCTCTTGGGCACTGTCTCTCCAATAACATTTAGCATTCCTACTGTCTGTAACAGGATTGCTTAAGTAATATTTAGATACATTCCTTAGCGTCAAAGTGGTGAGACAATGTTGCACAAGAAAACTGTGGGTGCCTCATCCCTGGAAGTGTTCAGGGCCAGG
>NW_009958121.1:0-276 GCF_000747805.2 Chaetura pelagica | reverse complement strand
GACCCAGACCTGCCCCCATTAACCTGCACCAACCATTAATTATCCCCAATTAATTCATCTCAGAACCAACCCCATAGCCTTTAATTAGCCCTGTAATTAACTAATTACCCCTCTAATTATCACCCCCACCCCTTGACTTAAACCCTCAACCTATCATTAAGCCACGAATTACCTCATTAACCCCATTATTAGCGCCCTGACTAAGCCCTGCCCCTCAATTATGCAAATTAATTATTCCCTGCTGCTAATTACTCCTTAATTAACCTCCCCAGGCCT
>NW_009958120.1:0-276 GCF_000747805.2 Chaetura pelagica | reverse complement strand
GAAAAGCCACCAAGCGCTTCTCCCCGGGCCCCAGCTCCGCCAGTGCTTTAGGAATTATTCTTCCCACTTTTGCCTCCACTAGCTCCACAGACTTTGGAAAACTCGAGATTTAGGGAGAAACAAGGAACATTCGTTTTCATTGGAAAAATCTAAAACTTCCACATTTTAACAGAAAACAACAGATAACAACAGGTAACAAGAGATTGAGAACAACAGGTAACAACAGACATTGCTCCGTCCCTCGCTCATTCCCTTGTTCCCTCCCTCTCTCCCTCA
>NW_009958118.1:0-276 GCF_000747805.2 Chaetura pelagica | reverse complement strand
GGTTGTTTGGTCTGGAGAAAAGGAGCCTGAGAGGAGGAGACCTTGTTGCTCTCCACAACTCCATGAAAGGAGGCTGTAGTGAGGAAGGGGTTGGTCTCTTCTTCCAACTAACAACAGATAGGACAAGAGGAAGAGGCCTCAAGTTGAGCCAGGGGAGGGTTATGTTGGATACTGGGAAAATGTCTTTACTGAAAGGGTTGCCAGGAACTGGCACAGGCTGCCCAGGGAAACCGTCAAGTCGCCGTCCCTGGAGATATTTAGAAGATATGTAGATCT
>NW_009958117.1:0-276 GCF_000747805.2 Chaetura pelagica | reverse complement strand
ATATTGCATTATTTTTTTCAGTATCCAGTTCCCAGAGGTTTTAGAGATTGAAGGGAGAAGTAAAAGGCCATATTGCAAACATACAGACAGAAAGTATTTCCCAAGCATTCCAAGCTACTGGAATAGGTTGTCTAGGAAGGTTTTTGATGACCCCTCCCTGGAGGTATTGACGCCAGGTTGGATGAGGGCTTGTGCAACCTAGTATAGTGGGAGATGTCCCTGCTCACAGCAGGAACAGTTGGAAACTGATGATCTTTAAGGTGCTTTCCAACCTTA
>NW_009958116.1:0-276 GCF_000747805.2 Chaetura pelagica | reverse complement strand
GATTCAAATCTCCACTTGCAGGACAGACCCCACAGGGAGCCCTGACGTGATGCAGGGCACCAAGATGTAAGAAACACGCCTGGATGCTGGAGGCACAACCTGGTTCCTCACTTCCCTCCAGGTCCCACTGGAAGATTAACCCCTTCCCTACTGCCCGTGGTGACACCGGCACCACCTGGAGGGCTCTCCTGTACCCACCAGCTTGCGGATGCGGTCGAGGACCAGGTCGATGATCTCCTTCCCGATGGTGTAGTGCCCGCGGGCGTAGTTGTTGGC
>NW_009958115.1:0-276 GCF_000747805.2 Chaetura pelagica | reverse complement strand
TATTTGTGGAACTGGGACAGTTTTTACAATGAATGCAGCCATCAACACACAAATGAATCTTGAATTGGCTGATTAGCTGGGGCACTCTGACTGCAGGTCTTGTCTATCATCCTACTTCCCATCACACAGCCCTCACCATCACTAAGGAGCTGGTAGGACAGTGGCAAACAGCTACTCCAAGTCTATCTCCCCCACTGCCAGTCCTATCAGTACCAAAACAATCCTAATGGTTCTCAAACACCTTAAGGGCTTGTCCCCCAGAACAGCAGTTCTCAG
>NW_009958114.1:0-276 GCF_000747805.2 Chaetura pelagica | reverse complement strand
ACCCCTAGGATTCTATGATTCTATGAAATAAAAGCACATTAGAAATTGCTTGTGGACAATTACTTGCTTCTTTGGACATATCTTTCTCCATGGATAGGTTGATTTAGTGAAGAAAGAGCATACAACATAAGAGTAACTATCTTAATTTTTCGTTTTCTTGTGTTGGTGTATCACTTATCTGAACACCTTTGCTAAGCAGTCTTGCATAACATCCTAAAGATTACAATGTCGTAGTTTACCAGTCATCTGTGAGAACGATTGGTTTGTGAAAAAAAA
>NW_009958113.1:0-276 GCF_000747805.2 Chaetura pelagica | reverse complement strand
CGGGGGACGGTGCCCAGAGGGTTGGGACAGGCAAAGGGACACCTGGAGGCCATGGTGGGGCTGCTGTGGAGCAGGGGCCTGCCTTCTGCCAGAGCTGGGGACAGGAGTGGCCCTGGAATGTCCCCGTGGAAGGTGGCATTGTCTCCTGGTAACCGGCACGGTAACAAATGGGGCTGCAGAGGGGCTGGCACCAGTGCCTGGGGACAGGCAGGTCACAAGGGGAGCAGGGTGTCCCCTGAGCACGGGGACACCTCTTCTGTGCTCCCAGGAAAGGGG
>NW_009958112.1:0-276 GCF_000747805.2 Chaetura pelagica | reverse complement strand
TCAAAATTAGAAATACCTCACTGGGCTCCTCAGCTGCAGGGTGCTCAATGGCCAGCAGCCCAATTGGGTTCAGGGGCATCCACTGAGCAACACCTGGCCCTGACAACACTGTGTCTGGAAAACAAACATCCTGGGAGACAGCCATCCCACCTGAAAACAAACAGCACAAGAGTGAAAAAGGAATTCAGTAAGAAGGTGTTCCAAAAATAAGAGGGAGGCCTTCACAAAGATAAAGCTGTTTTAAAGTTTCATTTGATGATACAAAAAAAAAATAAT
>NW_009958111.1:0-275 GCF_000747805.2 Chaetura pelagica | reverse complement strand
CTTTAAGGTCCCTTCCAACCCAAACCAATCTTTGGTTGATTCTATGTGTCTCAACAGATTGCTCTCTTAGCATTGTTAGACCACCTCTGCAAATGAATTTCCAAGAATACACTCATTTTTTCCTAAAGGAATACTTGAATCAAAATTTTTGTTACAGCCCATGTGAACTGAGGGGCTGTTTCCCCAGGCTTATTTCTGGAGCTCATCTTCCCACAGGTGCTGCCATGATCTTGGCATGATCTTGTCCCATATCACTGGGAGAGCTGCTCATCAGG
>NW_009958110.1:0-276 GCF_000747805.2 Chaetura pelagica | reverse complement strand
GAGGTCTGAGGAGGCAGGAAGACAGCCTTAAAGTATTAGTGCCATCACTCCTTATAGCCAATACAGAGAAAGTAATTTCCAATGGTATTCCAGACGATTGGTCTCTGACTCTGGAGATGACACAGAGCACGTAGACACCTATCTTGATGTCTTTAGGTTCACCTGTCTTTAGGTGAACCTTATTTTCTGCTCAGAGTTCTCCCTGTGTATTTGACACAAATATCCTCAGCAAGTTTGCTGATGATTCAAAGCTGGGAGGATTGGCTGATTCACCAG
>NW_009958109.1:0-276 GCF_000747805.2 Chaetura pelagica | reverse complement strand
GAGGACGGTGTCGGGCTTGCCCTCCTCCCTCTCTCCCTCCCTCCCCTCCGATCCGCACCCGCTCCCGCACAGAACATGCTAAGGGCACAGCACTTGTGCATCACCTCCCTGCAGGGCACGGTGCTTTGCCTTACACACTTGTTAGCCATTCCCATTTTTACGTCTTTCCTAAACCTCATCGCTCGGTTTGTGTGAACCGTTAATAAACCGCTTAATTCGTAAACTACATGGGCTCAGCAGCAATTTGTGGGCGTGGCGAGGCTGGAATTCCCACCT
>NW_009958108.1:0-276 GCF_000747805.2 Chaetura pelagica | reverse complement strand
CCACCGAGGCCAACGGGGGGAGGTTGGTGCTGAGCCAGCTCAACCCCTACACGCTGAGGTTCGAGGGCACCTGGGACACCGAGTACGACAAACGCGCCGCGTCCAACGCCTTCATGGCCTGCGGGGTCCTCTACGTCCTGAGGAGCGTCTACCTGGATGAAGATGAGGATGGTGGGGGTGATGGTGATGGGAATCAGGTGGTTTACGCCTTCGACACCCGCGGGAGGAAAGGGAAGAGCTTGGCCGTGGCCTTTCCCAACCCCTACCAGTTCATCT
>NW_009958107.1:0-276 GCF_000747805.2 Chaetura pelagica | reverse complement strand
GTATGGAAAACTTCAACTTCTCAGACTGAGAAGATTTAAACCCATACAAACACACTTGTCTTCTCAGACTCTCCAGAGTTGCCCAGTTGAGTCTATTTCTGTACTACAAAACTGTTTTGGTAACATCAACAAAGGGGAGTACTATAATTTGAAGCTGTTGTTAATATAAGGAACAAGCCCTATAGCCCACAGAAACACACAGCAGTGAGGAAAATAAGTCATTTAACTACAATCATGTCTACTCGTAAAGCATCTGACCTGCACTTCAATATAGCC
>NW_009958106.1:0-276 GCF_000747805.2 Chaetura pelagica | reverse complement strand
AAACTGTGTGGTGAGGTCAACACACTGAAGGAAAGGGATGCTATCCAGAGAGATCTTGACAGGCTTGAGATGTGGGCCCATGTTAACCTCATCAAGTTGAGTAAGGCCAAGTGTAAGGTCCTGGACCTGGGTCAGGGTAATCCCAAGCACAGTTACAGCTTGGGTGGAGAATGGATTAAGAACAGTCCCTAGGAGAAGGACTTGGGGGTGCTGTTTGCTGGGAAGCTCACCATGAAGTATGTTTGCAGTCCAGAAGGCCAACCATATCCTGGGCTG
>NW_009958105.1:0-275 GCF_000747805.2 Chaetura pelagica | reverse complement strand
GCCCCTAAGATTCTATGATTCTATGATATTAGTTGCTAAACACATGAAATCCTTTATTCAGCTATGTAACATGCAAGAAATATCTAATCACTTTTAATAGCTTGACCCGTTATATTTGAGGGTTTTTTCACACCTGTAGTAATAAGAAACAATTTTTAAAAGACAGTTTGTTCTTATGAAGACTGAAAAAATTAATAGGACCTAATCTATTATTTAGCCTTGGAAACATCTATTGCTCAGATCCTGAGGTAGCTTAAATAAATAATAAAAAAAAA
>NW_009958104.1:0-276 GCF_000747805.2 Chaetura pelagica | reverse complement strand
GAGAGCGCTGTCCCTAGGACACTGAGCACACAGCTCCATGTCCCTAGCAATCCTCTTGTAAACACTACTAATATACTAGGGATGTCCATGAAACACCAGCATTACACATCCAGAACATCATTCCAAAGAATCTGGTCATTTGGAAAGCTGGAGGTAAAATGGGGATTAAAGTAACTCTCTTTGGACCAAACTACACTACCTTTTCTTGTTAAGAGGGGCTAATTTGCTAGCTTTGTTTCTGGCTGTCAGTTGATGATGTCTTTTAATTTAAAATAA
>NW_009958103.1:0-276 GCF_000747805.2 Chaetura pelagica | reverse complement strand
CAGCAATAGCTGCCTGCAGCTGCTGGTTCTGAGAAAAAGAAAAGCTGTTGCTTGGGTCCCTTCTGCACATCCTCCACTGGAGCAGTGCCTGGAGCACAAAATGGATGGACAACAGGCAGGAACCATCCACCTCATCCAAAGGACCTGAGTTCCAATGACTGCGTTCCCCTCACCCTTCCCCTGGCACACCACCCAGCTCAGCTGGGACACAGCTCAATGTCACCACCCAACAAGGTGCTGAGGAGCCCCTACCTGCTTCTTCACGTTCTCAATCTC
>NW_009958102.1:0-276 GCF_000747805.2 Chaetura pelagica | reverse complement strand
CTTAAAGGGACCCCAAGCGTCTTTATTAACCCTAATTAACCTCCAATTAACGAACCAGCGCCTCAACGCACTTAATTGGGCCCTTTATGAGCCTTAATTAGCCCTTAATTACCACAGGGCCGGCGCCTTTAAAACCTCGCCCCGCCTCCTGCCCCCTTTAACCACGCCCCCTGGGCGTCTCCTCGCCCTGCCATTGGCGGAGCGGCGCTTTCTCGCGTTCTGATTGGTTAGAAGGGGGTTTAGTCCCGCCCCGGCGCTTTCCCGCCCCCCGCGGCC
>NW_009958101.1:0-275 GCF_000747805.2 Chaetura pelagica | reverse complement strand
TCTCCTGCTAGAGCTTGAAGGAAGCTGGCTCCTTCAGTTGCCTTCAGACCTTGATAATGAAAGGCGGGTTTCAAAACAAGGAAAGAGCATGAGATTCAATAGAGAAACCAATAGTTTTATTTGCTTCCTACAATCTGAAGCGATTAATTTAATATCTTTGTATTAACACTGCACTGTTACCAGTCTTCCTGCATACATACCTGAACTGCTTCATGATCTCACTAAGGTAATTCTGACCCAGAACTGGTTAGTTCACTTAATGCAGTTTCTGAAAA
>NW_009958100.1:0-276 GCF_000747805.2 Chaetura pelagica | reverse complement strand
ACCTTTTAGCTGGTCACCTGTTTTCTAAATGCACATTTTTAAATGAAAAGGAAAAAGACAAAAAAATTAAGATTTTAAGCCCTTTTTATTTCAAAAAAAAGCACTTTTTAGATCCTCTCCTTTTGGTTTTTATTTGGGTGTTGTTGACTTTTTAATTCTCAAGAGCAGGTTTGGGCTGAATGTATTTTTATTTTTGGAGAGAGGGAGTGAGAGGGGGAGAGTGTGTGTTTGGTGGGTTTTGGGGGGGTTTATTTTTGAGGGAGGGTCGAGTGGGGG
>NW_009958099.1:0-275 GCF_000747805.2 Chaetura pelagica | reverse complement strand
GAAATACTAAGTTTAACAGTCAAATGAAAAGACACCAACATGCAAGAGACAAAAAAAGTATTTTTTGTGTTAAACACGTTCCAGATACTATGCTGCCAACATATATTAAAATTAGAAAAATCTATGCAGAAATATACTCCCTTTAAAACATTATCACCTTGTATCCATCACTAATACTTTGCCTTATAATTGGTTTAATGTAATTGATGGAGACCAAAGAATAAATAAAATTAAAGATTCTTCTAGACCTTCATGTTGCTAGGCTTGCTTACACA
>NW_009958098.1:0-275 GCF_000747805.2 Chaetura pelagica | reverse complement strand
TGGAAATGACCTTTAAGATCATCAAGTCCAGTCTAATCCAGTCCATACCATTCTTCTCATCCCTTGCCATGTTCAGCTCCATCTGTGCCTTGGCCTTCTGAGCCCATACCTACAAAACTGACCAGTGTCCCTGTACTATTCCTGGGATATCTGTCCCTTCTTCCACTGCCTGTTCGCTTCCTTCTTGCCTTCTAGTTTGACTGGCAGAGCTTGACTCACCCTTGCTGCTCTCTTACCTTTCTAGCCTGATTTCTTACACCTAGGGATCAAGAGCT
>NW_009958097.1:0-275 GCF_000747805.2 Chaetura pelagica | reverse complement strand
TTTTTTTTTTTTCCACACAACCACCTCTTGTGCCTTTTTGTTGTTGTCACTAATAAATTCTAACCTAACCACGTGAATAGTGTAGTAAAATATCGTTCATCTGTAGATTGATTGCAGTGCAACATGCCTCTGAAAATAAAAGCAGCTATTCAACTTGTAACTCATAATTTCTCTTTGCTTATGTTGGGGCTGCATCTACTTTCTCTTCTTAGCTCTGAAGAAGTATTAAGTTCCTAAATTAAGAAGGAAATAGAAATTGTTTTTTCACTGAAGAA
>NW_009958096.1:0-275 GCF_000747805.2 Chaetura pelagica | reverse complement strand
TTGGATGACATCACATCACGAGCAAGATCTAGCCCATATACTGCTGTTTCACCTATTTTGATTTGTATGGATTAGTGTGACATTTCAGGTAGAATTGAGACTGCAATAGTTGCTTAATGGAAGTACAGAGAAGCAGGTTTGAATCCTGAGCAGTTTGGTTACAGGTCCAGTATGAACAGCGAGTTACGAGACACAAGGGAGTCTGTTTAAGCCAGTTCTGGTCCCACTGACGTGAACTGCAAGGCTTAGCAGGAGAAGAATTCCACCCACACGTC
>NW_009958095.1:0-275 GCF_000747805.2 Chaetura pelagica | reverse complement strand
GGTACTTGGGAACTGTCCCAGGCTGCTGCTCCTCCACCCCCCAGAAAAGCCCCCACAGCCTCCCATCATGTCTTCTTCCATAACCCTTGCACGTCTCTCAACCCTAAAAGAACCTCAACTCCTACAACATCCCCTAACCCAGCCCCTACAGTCCTTATACACCCCTAGGTCCTTCCCAGCCCTGACACTCTCTTCAAGTGCACAAATAATAAAAGAACCTTACAGAAACTCCCAAAGAATCCACAGTACGCTCAGGGACACCCCAAACTCCATCA
>NW_009958094.1:0-275 GCF_000747805.2 Chaetura pelagica | reverse complement strand
GGTATAATAATGGGAAAATCTTGTTATCATTAATATTGTCACCATTGTTACTATTTTACTATATTTCAAATTTAATATTTTATGGTAATAATTCAAATTACTATCACTATCAATAGGAATTATCAAAATAATAGGTAGTATGTATGCAAAAAAGGATAAAAATGCATTAACTGAAATGGAAGACAGAGCAGCATCTGTAAGCACAAGGTAGGATGCAGGTTCATATTTTCTATAATCATAGAGCGGTTTGAGTTGGAAGGAACCTTGAAGATCAT
>NW_009958093.1:0-275 GCF_000747805.2 Chaetura pelagica | reverse complement strand
AAAAAATCAGAAAGGCTGTTGAGCTCTCATGCTAAAATTCTTTCCTGGTTTGATGCATAGAAAATGCTAATTGAAGCTAGACAATCAATAAACAGAGAACATTCATTCTGAAGTGTTTATAAGTGTATTTTGGTGGTTTTGGTAGGCTGATGGTGGTGGGGAGGGACTTTTTATTGTGTCTGTACCATCTGGTGCCCTGGTCTTTGTTCAGTGCTATCACAGTGCAAACAGAGGAGAACTGCAAGTCACAATTCCTGCCTGTCTTCAGAAGCAGC
>NW_009958092.1:0-275 GCF_000747805.2 Chaetura pelagica | reverse complement strand
TTTCCTGCAGCTGCACCTGCAGCTCTCAGGGTACCATCAGCATTTGTGACTGTTGTTGCTCACTGGTAAGCCAGAAACAACATAGGTTATCTGGGCATCTGTAGTGAAGTCTCATAACTCTCAAGATTTTTCAGATGCATCCAACCTTGCTGGGCTTCTGCACAGACTTAAGATTTCAAAAGGAATCACAGGGAGGGCCCCTCTGCACTGTTAGGTGCATATGAAGTTAAAACCTCAGAAATCCACTGAAAATGAAAGGCTGAACTTGAAAATAC
>NW_009958091.1:0-275 GCF_000747805.2 Chaetura pelagica | reverse complement strand
GCTTTTAAGGCAGCAGCTTGTAATTTGAAGTTTTATATTCATTACTCTATCTAGATTCCTGCCCAAATCCTTCAATCCTTCTCCTCATTTGATCCTTCCCCTCCTCAGGTGTTTAGAACATGTCAAAATGAGGAAGCAATTCCCAAACAGTATATGCAATCATATGTATGTCTTACAATCCAGTGTGAACTACTAATGATTACTATTTTTAACAAACAAGTAATTAACTTGCTACACATGGGTTCAAGATTAGGAATAGAATAATTGCAGTTATT
>NW_009958090.1:0-275 GCF_000747805.2 Chaetura pelagica | reverse complement strand
AAATACATACCTCTAATCAGGCAGCTCATTAGTCTTGAATGTATGCAGCGCTTGTCTGTGTACTTACAAAAAAAAGTAAGGAAAATGTGTATTGCAGTTGCTGTTACAAACAATAATGATGTGAAAACCATGTTGAGAAATGTCAGCTGTTCATCCATCATGGAGCTTCTCTATATCTAGCACTGACCATCTTTTTACTCCTTGAGATGGACCTTGTGATCCTACCTACTCCTATCTAGTCCTTTTTCTGGTTCAAACTATTGCCTTGTTTTTAC
>NW_009958089.1:0-275 GCF_000747805.2 Chaetura pelagica | reverse complement strand
GCTCAAGCCCTTGCTGCAGCCGTTTACACTCTCCCTGCAGCCCTTTACACTCTTGCTGCAGCTCTGTGATCTCTTGCTGCTGCTCTTCCCCATCCCGCCACACAACCCTGGCCAGGATGAAGAAACAGTGGGCGTTAATATGATCAACTCTGTATTTCTTAATATCAATCTCTAAGCTTTTAGCTAAAGGGGTACCTTTATCCAAATCTATAAGGCTGTCTGCAGTGGTATTGGCCTCTTCTTGCAAGTGAATAATGACAGGATGAGAGGAAATG
>NW_009958088.1:0-275 GCF_000747805.2 Chaetura pelagica | reverse complement strand
TGGGGGGTGGCAGCAGCTCCTCTTCCCTTCCTCTGCAGCAAAGGGATCCAGTGGGACCAGGGCAGTGCCTCCTGCCTCCAGTGCTGCCAGGCACCTGGGGCTCCCCAAACCCTTTTGGCAGTGGTGGCATCTCCCTGGTCTATGGGCAATGAGGCCATGGTAGCCAGGCAGGTGGCAGCAGGATCCATCGTCCTGGTCCCACCGGAGCCCTTTGCTGCAGAGGGAGGGGAGAGGGGCTCCTGCCACCCCCCATCCCAGCTGGAGCTCCCAGCCCT
>NW_009958087.1:0-275 GCF_000747805.2 Chaetura pelagica | reverse complement strand
ATATGACAAACCACTGTAGGAAAATAATTGCCACCCAGCAGATAAGGCATCACGAGCTATCACACTGAGCTTAGTAGTATATACATCGCACACGGTGAAAAGGAACATCTTTCATCTCTTCCCTGTGATCCCTGGCATAGTCCCAAAGATAATAATCAAGTAAAACCGCATTGATCTTCTCACGCATGTCCTGACCCTTCTTCTCATACAGCTCCAGCAGGTGCTTACAAATCATTGCACAACACCAAATAGAACAGCCACGTATCTCCACCTCC
>NW_009958086.1:0-275 GCF_000747805.2 Chaetura pelagica | reverse complement strand
CACCTTGGGTTCTGCAAGCCCTTGGAGGCACAATTCCCTTTCACAGCCTCTCCCAAGGGACAGGGATGGAGACTGGGTGGATGAGAGGTGTGAGGGCCCCTTCCCCTTTGGACAGGAACGGGTAGAACCTTCCTGCAGGTTCCTTTCCCAGCCCCAGGGACATCCTCACTATCACGTTCTTCCTTTCTAGCCCATAGAAGCTCACCTGCCCTTCCTCCAGGTCCAGCAACACCCCGATCACTGGGCCACTCCAGAGCTGCTCCCCAGCCCTGCCA
>NW_009958085.1:0-275 GCF_000747805.2 Chaetura pelagica | reverse complement strand
TAAGTATCACCGTACCCATAACGCTGCCCACAGGGCCAAAAGACTCCCTGAAGGTAGTTCAGCCACTCCCCTACCAGCTATCACTCGAGCTGTCACTGCTGAAGAGCCCACCCCTTTCACCTCTGCTCCCCAAATTCCCTACAGTCAGTCACAAACTCTGAGCGTCCAAACCGCTGCCTGAGGTGACAGGAAATCCCTGCCCGCACGAGCCCTCCCCACTCTCAAACCGCTGCCCCACAGGCCCCCCCAGGCCCTGGCACCCCCCCAGCCCCGGG
>NW_009958084.1:0-274 GCF_000747805.2 Chaetura pelagica | reverse complement strand
TGGAGCTGAAGGTCTGATTCCCCGGAGGCAGGAGGGAAGCCCCTGTCTCTATGGGTGACCCCCATTAGACAACTGAGCCCCACACCACTGGTGGGGTGGAGGAGAGAATGGGCAGGGCAAAAGAAAGGAGACAACTCAGGGGTTGAGGGAAGGGCAGTTTATTAGGCAAAGCAACAGCTGCGTGTGCAAAGAAAGCAAAACAAGGACTGAATTCCCCACTTCCCATAGGCAGGCGGGTGTGCAAGCCACCTCCAGGTCAGCCGGGCTCCATCAG
>NW_009958083.1:0-275 GCF_000747805.2 Chaetura pelagica | reverse complement strand
AGGCTGTATATTAGGAAAAAATTCTTCACAGAAGCCTCATGATAGGGACTTAAATGACTCCTCGGAGATGTCTAAACCAAAAAAGTATGTAATCCTGAGCATCACATGACACACAAAAGGGGAAATTCCGCATTTCAGTTTCTTAGACTTTGTTGTGAATTAACTTTCCCTGCAATGTGCTCATATGATTGCACTTTCTGAACCAGCAATATCTCTCTCAAACCTTTTTCAGTGCCTGCTTTTTTCTCTCTCCCTCCCTCCCTCTCTCTCTCTCA
>NW_009958082.1:0-275 GCF_000747805.2 Chaetura pelagica | reverse complement strand
CTGCGCTGCGGGAAGGCGCTGAACGAGCGCAAGGCCGAGCTGAGGCTGCAGTTCCGGGAGGTCCCCGGGGACATTTTCGGGCGCCAGTGCAAGAGGAACGAGCTGGTCGTGCGGGTCCAGCCCGACGAGGCCGTTTACACCAAGATGATGACCAAGAAACCCGGGATGTTCTTCAACCCCGAGGAGTCCGAGCTCGACCTGACCTACGGGAACCGATACAAGGTGGGGGGGACGCCCCAAAATAGGGGGTGGGACCCAAAAATAGGGCTTGGGGA
>NW_009958081.1:0-275 GCF_000747805.2 Chaetura pelagica | reverse complement strand
GCAAAATGCTCCCAGCCCGGCCTGCTGACATCATGGCCTTCTGTGCCGCAGGCCAGCCTGCCTTGAGATGTGCCCCACGCCTTCAGGGGAAGGGAGACACCAAGTGCTCTGGCAGGGAAGGGGAGAACATCTTCCCCCGGAGAAGCCCTGCGTGGAAGCACTAGAGAGTGTGGTCCAAGTGCAGGTGGAGGTTAGTTGCATACTCTCTGGCAAGCACCTTGCAGGAGGGGCTTTTGAAATGTCACAGGATGGCAGGTAGGGACACCAAACAGCTC
>NW_009958080.1:0-275 GCF_000747805.2 Chaetura pelagica | reverse complement strand
GTTGAGGTTGGAAGAGACCTCTGGAGGTCATATTGTGTAACCACACTGTTCAAGTGGGGCCACCTAAAGCCAGTTGCCCAGGACCATGACCATGACCAGATGGATTTTGAACATCTCTAAGGACAGGGACTCCATTACCACTCTGGGCAACCTGTGCTAATGCTCAGTCTCCCTCACAGCAAATACGCTTTTCCTGATGTTCAGATGGAACCTCATGTGTTTCAGGGATTTTTTTCAGTCTCTGGTCCTGTCATTGGGCACCACTGAAAAGAGCC
>NW_009958079.1:0-275 GCF_000747805.2 Chaetura pelagica | reverse complement strand
CTCCCACCTCTCCCAGCACAGTTTCCCCAGTTTCCCAGCTCTGCTCTTTGGTTTCCCCAGCTCCCCCAGTCCCTCCAGTTCTCCCAGTTCCCCCAACTGGTGACCAGGTGGGTTCTCAGTGAAATTCCCACACTGGGCTTTTCCACATGGGATGATCAAAGGGTCCCTTTCCTGGCTCAGGACGGGCAGGGGGGCCATGTGGGGTGACCCCCCCGTACCCCCCTGCTCCTCTGGTCACCCCATGTCCCTGGTCACCAACTCCCTGGTCACCAACA
>NW_009958078.1:0-275 GCF_000747805.2 Chaetura pelagica | reverse complement strand
TGTATACTTTAAGATGTCATTGTTTAGTATGTGAGCAATACCTTTTTTTCTCACTTGCAGAAATCAGAGCAAGGCTGATATGTGGTCTTTGATGAAGAGGTTAAGACATCTTAAAGGAATTTTCACTTTGTACATTTCTAGTGATGGCAGAGGTTAATAAAATTTTGTCTTGGTCATTGTAAATGAATTGTTTTTAAGCTAAACATTACTATTTCTTGTAAAACTAACTTTATATGGTTAGAACTTTTTTCTCAAAGCCTGAGAGAAAAAAAAAA
>NW_009958077.1:0-275 GCF_000747805.2 Chaetura pelagica | reverse complement strand
CTACAGAATGGCCACAGTGCTTCCCAATGCAGCCTTGACAGAAGATTCAGTGCTTTGTTTATGCCTTGTTTAAGAATTTGTAGGGGTTTTGTCTAAATGGCTGCAAATCAGTGAATTTTATTCAAAATGAACTCTTACTTTTGTTTGCTTAGCTGAGAGACATTTTGCTGAAAAGCCGCAATAGTAAGGGTGACAGTCTGCTCAAGAAACTGTCTTTCCTTGTTGTGCAGAGAGAAAACATTGGGACACCACTGTATGTTTCTTTTTTTTTTTTT
>NW_009958076.1:0-275 GCF_000747805.2 Chaetura pelagica | reverse complement strand
ATAACAGGGATTTTTTTTCCTTCTTTAAACAAGAGTTGTATCAACAAGAAAACAAAGCAGACAAGAATAAGGCACAAAACCAACAACATTAAATGCAAGAGCACAGGGAAAACAAACTCTACAGTTACACTAAAGCATTAAATTCCAACTTTCTCACTCATTTCTGAAGGGATATGGAGAACCAAGTTTGTTGGCTAATTTTCAGTCCTGTGATCTTTCTGAAAAACTTAATGAAACAGCAAGTTAACACCACATTACACAATCACTGCTATCAG
>NW_009958075.1:0-275 GCF_000747805.2 Chaetura pelagica | reverse complement strand
GCAGAATCCTTTTATAAATGTTCAGGGAATCACAAAATCAGATAAATATTCTGGTTGGAAAAAACCTTTAATATCATTCAGTCTAAGCATAACATAACTCTACCAACCATTAACCTAGCTCAACCAAGTCCAAAACAAACTCAAGAATAAAAAAAAATTGCCACATGAACTATTGAGGCTTTCTTTATTTACATTATGCCTATATAAAAATTTGTCTTGCTTGCATTAAACTTGACTGTCATATATCAAAGCCTGGTTGTACTTAAATGATTACT
>NW_009958074.1:0-275 GCF_000747805.2 Chaetura pelagica | reverse complement strand
GCAGTCCTGGGTAACTGGGGAGGTCCCAGTGAACTGGAGATTGACAGATGTAACTCCCATCTACAGCAAAGGCTGGGAGGAGAATCCGAGAACTACAGGCCTGTCAGGATGACCTTGGTGCCAGGGAAGGTTATGGGCCATATACCTTACATACAGCCAGACACACATACCAGGCCCTGCTGCTCCCCTAGTCTGATCTCAGGGCCATATGCTGCATATAAGGCTACAATGTCCCAGCCATTGTGATGTCATGGCCATCCATACAGTATAAGGCC
>NW_009958073.1:0-274 GCF_000747805.2 Chaetura pelagica | reverse complement strand
AAGAATAATTGTATTTTATACATTTTATTTCTGTGGGTTCTTAGGTTTTAAGTAACATTAGACATTTTTGTTCTGACTGGATACCTGAATTGCAGCTCTTCTCCCTTTTCAGTCAACTTTGGGACAGTTTCCACACTGGACAGCTGATGGTGATAAAAAATGCAATGAATTCAAAGCTTCTCAGGAACCATGAGCCTCCTGAGCATTCGACTTAATTTAAGGAATGGAAATAATAATCTTTGCTCCTTAGAAAACCATTGATATTAAAAAAAAA
>NW_009958072.1:0-275 GCF_000747805.2 Chaetura pelagica | reverse complement strand
TTCCCCCCTCACCGCCGCCACCGTGTTTATCCTCCCCGGGTCCGTGTTTACTTTTTCGCAAGAGCCGGCGGCCTCGAGCACTGCAGGGGGTGAACGACATCCCCTGTGCCGGCAGCGCCCAGCAGGATCCTGGCCCACCCTGTGGGACCCCTGCCCACCCCGGGGCCACTCTCCGTGCCAGCAGTTCAGTGTTCGGGTTGGAGGCACAGGGTGATGCGGGCAGTGGGGTGATGGGAGCGGGCATGGGGGCAGCCCCCCCCCTGCCACCAGCAGTT
>NW_009958071.1:0-275 GCF_000747805.2 Chaetura pelagica | reverse complement strand
GTCCACCCAACCCCAACCCACCCAGGAGCACCCACGGGTGAAGCCACAGGTCTCACCAACCGGCTGAAGAGCTCCTGGAGCTGCCGGGATTCGTCTCCGAGACGCGTGGCCACCTTGGAGCGCATCTTGGCCGAGGTGCAGACCAACCTCACCTGCACCAGGGGCCTCACGTACTCCAGGAGGACCCTGCGGTGCAACTCGCCCACCAGCACCTGTGGGGAGAACCTGCTCTGAGGAAAAACACATGGTCCTACCTTGGTGGGAAGGGCTGAGCC
>NW_009958070.1:0-274 GCF_000747805.2 Chaetura pelagica | reverse complement strand
CTGCCTCAGGTGTGCCCATCACCTGCAGCAACCCAGTGGAGGTGGTTGGGGAGGATGTGGCACAGACCAGCACAGCTCACTTCACCTCGGGTCTTGCAGGATACAGGGGCCCTTTCCCAGAGCTAAGGGAGTAAAACACCCTGCAGCTCATCTCTGCACTCCTGTCCCTGTCTGATTGATATCCAACAGGACACAGAATGGAAAAGCATCATCACACGTTTAGATGGGATCTTTCATCCTTACGGTTGTTCAGCCTGGAGAAGAGAAGGTTCCA
>NW_009958069.1:0-274 GCF_000747805.2 Chaetura pelagica | reverse complement strand
CTATCAGATCATTCTATCACATAGGTGACAACCTGCCTGCCTGGCTTACCTTGCTTTGCCATGAGCTGTAGTGGTAAGGAAGCACAGCTCTCATTGCAAGGAAGACAACATCAAATATGCAGCCAGGATACTGCATCTATGGGTGTACTTGTACACAAACAACTGCTATAAAATGAAGCATTGTTTGGACAACAGACTAAGACGACAGGCATATACCAAGTATTCATGGGGAGTGGGAGAGGTGTCTGAAGACTGGGGGAAAGCCAGAGTCACT
>NW_009958068.1:0-274 GCF_000747805.2 Chaetura pelagica | reverse complement strand
GACCTTTCAAAGATGATGGAGAGTGGCCCAGAAAGAAAATCTGACAGCTCTCTCAGCACTTGCTGGTGCATCCCATCAGGGCCCATGGACTTACAGACGTCCAGTTTGGCCAAGTGGTCCAGCAGATGAAGCCACGCTCTTTTCAGTGGTGCCCAGTGAGAGGACTAGAGGGCAAAATTAATCTCAGGCAATTTTAAGGCTGTCATGTATACACACTACTTACATTCACATTTGTATTTTACCAGCTTTATCAAGGTGGTGTGTGGTGGGACAG
>NW_009958067.1:0-274 GCF_000747805.2 Chaetura pelagica | reverse complement strand
ACTGTTAATTTCTGTCAAATGGTGTCCTATCATAATAGTTAAAAATTTGCAGAGCCTCTGATATTTTTGGAATTGCTGCAGCTATTAGGGCGATGATGCCATTGACTGTAGTCATTCTATTCAGAAAAGGTATTACCTATGATAACAGAGTACTGAGAGTTTGTAAAACAATCTGCATGTGCTCCTTTAGGTGTTCAGTAGCACATTTCTTTTTACCCCTATATGATTGTGTGAGTCTTTCTTAAAAAAAAACAACAAACCAACAACCAACCAA
>NW_009958066.1:0-274 GCF_000747805.2 Chaetura pelagica | reverse complement strand
ACACTTCTGGTCTGTATCTTGCACTCTGTTTAAATGCATTTGACAGAGAGACACTGTGTCTTCAAAAAAATCTGCAAGCAGTTCTGGGCTGCCAAGGGTAGAACCTCAACTTGTATATGCATATAAGACACAATAAAAATGTGTGTGCATATACACTATTGTTATTTATTGCCATTTCTGCCCCAACCCTTAATGATATATATTCTGTTGCAGAAACTGTTGCTGTCAATAAACTGTGTGTGGAGAAATGGCTATTAACATGTTGCTGACTCCT
>NW_009958065.1:0-274 GCF_000747805.2 Chaetura pelagica | reverse complement strand
TGGGCGAGGGCATGGAGGAAGGGGAGTTCTCAGAGGCACGGGAAGACATGGCCGCTCTGGAGAAGGATTACGAGGAGGTGGGCCTGGACTCCTACGAGGATGAAGAGGAGGGCGAGGAGTAGAGAAGCCCTTGCCAAAAAGGACTGTGCTCCTTCCCCGCGTTACCTGCAGGAACCCTTTGCAATAAATCATTTCAGAGCCTCCATGTCTCCCAGTAACCCCCAGCTGTGTTGGTTTCTTGCCAGGTCAGGTGTGTGGTGAGTGTTTCAGCTCT
>NW_009958064.1:0-274 GCF_000747805.2 Chaetura pelagica | reverse complement strand
AAAAAAAAATTATATCTAAAATTCATCATAACTCATACCAAAAAAAGGCAAGAATGCCTTCTAGCTGGTCTGATTAACAGTTAATATATCATATACTGATACAGCATCATAAATACATTTTACTTTTCCCTAGATAATTTCAGTGAGTAACTAAAAGTATCACCCAACTTAGAAACTAATTGTAAAAAGGAAGCATAACTAACTGCTGAACTCCATTCTTTTTTCCTCCCAGAAAATAAAATCTAAATTCTGGTTTAAAAGATTTTAATTTTTT
>NW_009958063.1:0-274 GCF_000747805.2 Chaetura pelagica | reverse complement strand
CATAGCAGGGAGGTTGAAACCTAATGATCTTAAAGATTCCTTCCAACCTTTGCCATTCTAAGATTCTATTTCTCTATTCACTACAATAGCCCCTTACTTCATTTCAGATGGTGTAATCTCAGCCCTTTTTGTTTTGCTCTGTTCATTATCTCACCTTTAGCTTGCATTTCAAAGCTTCAACTAGAAAACAATATTTTTTCACAGTTTATGCATTTTGCCATCATACCACAGAATCACAGAGTCATCAGAGTTGGAAGGGACTTCTAGAGATCAT
>NW_009958062.1:0-274 GCF_000747805.2 Chaetura pelagica | reverse complement strand
CTGTTTGATGACCATCCAGAACTCCTGCAGCGCATCATGCCCTGGGTCCACCAGCAGCTGGGGCAGATCTTTGCCGAGCATCCTCCCCTTGCAGCCACCCTGGGGGAGCTCGTCACGTATGTCCTGGGCCTCTCCGGGCTGGACGAAGAGCCCCTGCTCCGGCTGCTGCAGGACAGCCTCCAGGATCGTGCTGCAGGGTTTGTGCAAGAGCTGATCAACGTGGCTGTGCAGCGCTGCAGCAGGGAAGCTCACCAGCTGCTGGGCCTGCAGGGCC
>NW_009958061.1:0-274 GCF_000747805.2 Chaetura pelagica | reverse complement strand
GAACCCCAGGAATGACACCAAAATGGGGGGGAAAAGCTTCTTCCCCTCCCTGTATCTCCCAGATCCAGGGAATCCCAAAGGCCAGAACATTCCCTGGTCACCACGTCGGTGCCATCAAGTTTGGCAGAGTCAAGACCCTCCCCAGTTAAACCAGTCACCAGGTTCAACGGGGATCAGCACAAAGCCCTGGAGCCAGCTCAGGGAGGGGATGAAATTCCCAGCAACTCAATGGGAAGTGGCTCTAAGGGCTTGGAATTCCAGGATGGGTTTGGGG
>NW_009958060.1:0-274 GCF_000747805.2 Chaetura pelagica | reverse complement strand
TCTTACAGTGCTGGGTCTCCACAATGGCCCCATGAGCCACACTTAATCTATTTCAAGGGATATGGAGACTTATTTTGATTAAACAACCAAGTTCTTCCCATCCTCCATCTCCCCTTCCCCCAAAATAAGCCGAGTTTTGCTTTTTCATCCAGAAAAAACAGAAAGACAACTTCCAAAAAGTGCTTCTTGATCCAGCTCTGAGAACCCACCAAAACCAAGCCACGATCCAGTAGAAACTGGGCAAGAGGTGTAAGGATTCAAGCCCATGTGGGAT
>NW_009958059.1:0-274 GCF_000747805.2 Chaetura pelagica | reverse complement strand
GTATTGCCAGGTGGTAACGCAAAATGCTTGAGCCCCTGGGGAAAGGCAACACAAAAATGCCAAAGGAAAAGGTGGAATGGGAAAAATTAGCCACTTTTGTGCTTTATCAGCCCCCAAACGCGCCAGGTAACCCAGGACCACTCCCCACACTGCTTGCACCAGGAGCCTGTGCTGAGCAGGGGATGCTCAGTTCATCTCCATCCCAATAAACAAGCTTTACAGTCTTTAATGCAACAAAAACTGGTGTCTAGGACCTAAAAATGTTTAATATAAA
>NW_009958058.1:0-274 GCF_000747805.2 Chaetura pelagica | reverse complement strand
TGCACTTCAGCTCTGACAGAAGCAAAGCTGGCCAGGTGCTGCACCAGCTGATACAGCAAACTCCAGGCCTGTCTTCCTCCAGCAGAGCTGACCCCAGCAAAAGGCAACGCCAGAAGCTGATTTTACATCATTCCTATCATTTTTATCTCCACCACGCATGCACGTCTGAAAGAGACCACACGAGGAGCAGCAGCAAGAAGCCAAGCACAAGCTTTTCTGCCTCCCGCCACAAAGAGCAGGCTGCATGTTCCTGCCACCCAAAGGGCTCCCAAAG
>NW_009958057.1:0-274 GCF_000747805.2 Chaetura pelagica | reverse complement strand
CACTTGATTTGGCTGTGTCTGTTGAAAACACCACCGTCTCCGACACAACCTTTTAACTTGTGTTAAGAAGACTGCTCACCCTCTCCTACCACAGTATTTTTGATGCAGAGTGGGAACTGTCACAGCAACTGCTTTTGCCATCGATGGATTTCAAAGTTTCAAACTAACTCAGGTGGAAGTGTTTCTTACTCTATCAGAAGGGATATTGTAATATATGACAACTGTCTTTTAGTTTACCCTTGTATGTTTTATTTGACCATTTGATATTTTGCTT
>NW_009958056.1:0-272 GCF_000747805.2 Chaetura pelagica | reverse complement strand
TGGATCTCTGGTCTGCTGAGTAAAGGCATTGTGAAATGATGGTGGTGGAAAAGAGGTTTAGTTTTTGTTTTCTATGGTTTTCTGAGTGGACACCAGCAATGACAGTCTCAAACAGTTGTGCAGAATCACAAGCATCAGTTCATTGATAAAGGTGAAATACCACACTACAAATAGACTTGGAAGCTACTAATGAGAAAGGCTTCTCGTTGCTATTCCAGAATTCTGCAGTTAGGCCTCAGTTTGTCTTAAACTAAAGCACAAAGAGGAGGAGA
>NW_009958055.1:0-274 GCF_000747805.2 Chaetura pelagica | reverse complement strand
AGTGGAGCCCAGCAGAAGGGGAGAGGCTGGGCTGGGTGTGGAGGAGCAGGCAGTCACAACAGCCTGACCTTCAATCACTGCAGGGCAGCAAAACCAAAGAGCTCTCTGCAGCCTTTCAAAGAACAACATCATCTCTTGTTATTACCATCCTGAGCAGCCTGGCACAGCTGGAGAGTCCCCAGGACCCTGCCTGATGCTTTCTGCCCCATGCTGGCCCAGCTTCCCACCATGGTCTCACTGACCACCACCTGCCCCTGGCCAGGAAAGGTCTTCT
>NW_009958054.1:0-274 GCF_000747805.2 Chaetura pelagica | reverse complement strand
TCCCCCTGAGGAGGAAGGAGAGGCAGAGACACCATGTAATGAACTGACTGAAACCCCCATTCCTTGTCCCCTTGAGTCACTGCAGGAAGGGAGTAGAGAAGGCAAGAGTGAAACTGAGCCCAGGAAGAAGGGAGGGGGAAGGTATTTAAGGTTTGGTTTTTATTTCTTCTTACCCTACTCTGAGGTTATTGGCAATTAATTAAACTAATTCCCCCAAATCAAGACTGTTTCACCCCTGAGAGCAACTGGTGAGTGATCTCCTTGTCCTTATCTC
>NW_009958053.1:0-274 GCF_000747805.2 Chaetura pelagica | reverse complement strand
ATTTGGAAAGAACAAGGATCTAGAAGCTGTACAACTACCAGAAAAGGTGGCCATAATGCATTGCCAGGGGTATCAGAAGGGAAACACGGATGCAGAGATGGGAAATGCACCCGCTGATTGAGAGGCACAACGAGTGGCAGAATGAGCAAAAGTTAAAGTTGCAGACAGTAAAATCCAAATAGAGGTGAAACCAAACTATTTCAAGGAAGATATGAAACTGATCCAGGGTTTAGATGGTAAGGAAGAGGAGAATGAATGGGCCCAAGCAGCAGAC
>NW_009958052.1:0-274 GCF_000747805.2 Chaetura pelagica | reverse complement strand
TACTCACCAGAGCAAGTGCTGCCCCTTGGGGTCCATGCCAGTTGATGGCTCATCCAGGAGTAGGACAGTGGGGTTGCCCAGCATACACATGGCAAGGCACACCTAACACAGGGAAAAGGGCTGGAGTCAAAGCTTTTGCAGCCCCTGGCACAATGACTAGAAAGAGCTGTAGGCACCATTGTTTCTTTTATGAGAGTTTATAGAAAATACGTTTTTGGAAAAGCTCATTTCCATCAGCCCACCATGGGAGACAACATGATGCTCTCCCAGGTCC
>NW_009958051.1:0-274 GCF_000747805.2 Chaetura pelagica | reverse complement strand
AAATGCTAATGTACATATACATCCAGATTTATATGAAAAATTTTGGGTCATAAATAATTGAGGAAGTCGCACACAGACCTTTTGTAAAGTCTTCTCGACATGCATATATACTTGCAGCTGGAGAGGAGACTTATGGGGGATCTAATCAATGCTGATCAATATCAGAAGTATCAGGAGGATGGGGCCAGAATCTTCTCAGTGTTGCTCAGTGACAGGACAAGGAGCAGTGGTCACAAACTGGAACACAGGAGGTTCAAGCTAAACATAAAGAAAA
>NW_009958050.1:0-274 GCF_000747805.2 Chaetura pelagica | reverse complement strand
GTGGGCAGAGGTAAATGCAACAGAAAGCCAAACAGCACACTGAAAAGGCAACACCCTGAAAACAAAGATGCTTCATCTTGAGGGGATGTAGGGCCATAGGCTAAGCTTAAGGAGGAAGCCAGGTGTGTGGGCATCCCATCGGTGCTTTTGCCTCAGAATTATTTCTACCATCACCTAAAAACACTCAGAGAAATGCCCTAAAACGTCCAGTTCAAGGTCTAATTCCAGGGAAAGATACAACAAGTCAGGAAACTAAATAGCCCTCCTTCTGCCA
>NW_009958049.1:0-273 GCF_000747805.2 Chaetura pelagica | reverse complement strand
AAAATTAAAAAAGGAAAAAACCCCACCCTTCCTGCCCGAAGTTACTGAAGATAATTTTTAGTTGCTCTCACTGTTTAACATAGTGCTGTCTTAATGATCTCCACGACTTAAAAAAACCCATATTGCTACTGGATGAGGATAAGAGGCATGAGAAAGTATACTATCTAAAAATACATATTGATTTTTTGTCATTGCTACTTACACTTCTCTGTTTCTGAGGCAAAATAAGAGGAAAATTTCCCTAGGAAATCATAGAATCATAGAATCATAGAA
>NW_009958048.1:0-274 GCF_000747805.2 Chaetura pelagica | reverse complement strand
ACTGGACCAGGTTTCCCAGGAAGGTTGTGCAATCTCCATCCTGGGAGGTGTTCAAGGCTGGCCTGAGTGTGACCTTGAGGACCCTCATGTAATGGGATCTGTTTTGAGCTGGGGGTTGATCTAGATGACTTCTGCAGGTCCCTCCTCACCTCCATTCGGACTCTATCATTCCACCTCTCCCCAGGCCTCCCTGACCCATGCACACCCATGGGCACACGTATTTTTGCACTCCTCTTGCCCTAACACAACTTTTTGGCATCGTGCTGGGACTGCA
>NW_009958047.1:0-273 GCF_000747805.2 Chaetura pelagica | reverse complement strand
TCAAGTATTGTGTCCAGTTCTGGGCTCCCCAATATAAGGGAGACCAAGGACACTCTAGAGAGAGTCCAGTGAAGCTTTGTAAAGGTGATGAAGGGATTGAAGCATCTTTCCTGTGAGGAGAGGCTGAGAGAGCTGTTTAGCCTGTAGAAAGGAATGTTTAAAGAGGGGATCTTCTCAATGTGTACAAATAGATGATGGGACGGTGTAAACAAGACAGAGCCAGAATTATTTCAGTGGTGCCCAAGACCAGAAGCAGTGGGCACAAACTGAAAC
>NW_009958046.1:0-273 GCF_000747805.2 Chaetura pelagica | reverse complement strand
CATGCACACGTAACACATCCAGCAGATGCAGCTCACACCTTTGTATGCTGTCTGCAAAAGTGATAGTTGCCCACATGTGCAGCCGTTTCCAATGTTCTCCAACCTGGGCACCACCAGGCATTTCCCACAGAAGCTGCAAGTCCCTCTGCATTCACTTGAAACCTGCTCACGTGATGCTGCTTCTTTCTGTTGCTTCTGCAGACCTTTAGACACTGGGTACAGATCTCTAAGGAGGTCACCAGTGTTGTGAGACCCCACCTGGAGTACTGTGTC
>NW_009958045.1:0-273 GCF_000747805.2 Chaetura pelagica | reverse complement strand
AGAAAAGAAAAACAGCACTTGAGGTCTCATCAGTTAAAGCACCTTGTGGATTCTGTTTCCTATACTCTGATACTAGATGAAAATGTAGTGTATAGAAATGCCTTCTTCAGAAAGAAGAAGGGGACAGTTCTAAAGATTCTTAATGGTGTTTTTATTGGGTATATAATTGAGTGTCCTAATGGTTTATCAATAACATGAATAGCTAAGTATATGTACAGGTAATGTATCATGATCTCAAATATCACAGTATTGTGCTGTTCTACATTTTAGTTC
>NW_009958044.1:0-274 GCF_000747805.2 Chaetura pelagica | reverse complement strand
GATGGAGATGGAGATGGAGATGGAGATGGGGTGGGATGGGGATGGGATGGGGGTGGAGATGGGATGGGATTGGGAAAGGGAAAGGGAAGGAGAAGGAGATGAGATGAGGTGGGATGGGATGGGGATGGAGATGGGATGGGGATGATGTGGGGATGGGACAGGATGGGGATGAAGATGGTGATGGGAATGGGATGGGGTGGGATGGAGATGAGGGGGAGGAGGGGGATGGAGATAAGATGGAGAAGGGGATGTTATTGAGATGGAGATGGGAATG
>NW_009958043.1:0-273 GCF_000747805.2 Chaetura pelagica | reverse complement strand
GTATTTCACTGGTGTTTCCCTGTTGGCTCCTTTTATCTCAGAAGCCCCTGGCTCACCTCCATAAGGCTTCAAGTGTGCTCCATTGTAGCCAGCACATCTTAGAACAACAGATTGAGGGCCCTCACTAGCACCCTGTCCCTCTGACCTTGATGTGCCATCCCATATTCCTACCTGACCATTCTCAGGTGTTTCTGTGATTTCCAGCTCATCATTACCCCTTGTGTCTTTGTTGCAGCATGGCACTCCATCCCCTACCTCCACTGAGACAGCAGA
>NW_009958042.1:0-273 GCF_000747805.2 Chaetura pelagica | reverse complement strand
AAAAAAACAGTCCCTGAAGCTGATAAGCTGATGTCTCCCCCCTGAGCAACAGATCTGATTGCTGCATCAGGCAAATTAGCCAAATTATTAGAAACTAAACCAAACAATTAGTGAGTACATGGACACATTGTTCTTCAGGAAGAGTCAATATAGTTGTTGTAGAGGGAAGTCAGGCCTCACAAATCATTCTGGGGTTTTCTAATTAATGAAGAAATACATCCAAAAGGGTGATGTAGAAAATGTAGTGCACAGGAATTAAACAAACAAACAAAC
>NW_009958041.1:0-273 GCF_000747805.2 Chaetura pelagica | reverse complement strand
AATGAAACAAAGTCCAGATGCTCAAAATAAAATTTCCCCTGGTGGGCTTCAGTGGTTGAGGCAACTGTCACCGCCAAGAGGACAAAGTACTCCGTTCTGTGGAGGTTTTTGGCCCTGTAATAGCCCCTGGCCATCTCTCCTGCAGACTGTCCTTCATTGCCCATGCCTGCAGCTGCCTAGAAATAACCATCTTGTTTTCCCATGTAGCTCTCACCCTAGCATTTCTAGAACTTCACTGATGTCTCTCTACCCTCACTGGCTGTTCCTTGAAAC
>NW_009958040.1:0-273 GCF_000747805.2 Chaetura pelagica | reverse complement strand
AAAAAAAAAATGCTGAAGGTAAAATTACAAATGCAGAAGTAATTTATTTGCTCAACCATGTGTATCAAAACAAAATATGTTTCTCTGCATATTCTGACCAGCTAGCAACCCAGCAATATTTTAAGACTGTGTAATATCAGACTCGAGTATGTTTTCATAACTGCAGTTGTCAGGATCATAGCTCAATGCATTTTCCTTGTACAAAAGAGGCAAATTTGAGTGAGATGGTAAAGGGTAACATTTGCCTTTGGAATTAACCAACAGCCTAAAGGA
>NW_009958039.1:0-273 GCF_000747805.2 Chaetura pelagica | reverse complement strand
ATGCCAAGGTTTTCTTTGACAGAGAGCCTGTAGCATCTTGTATTGAAGGAGCACTTCTCCATTTAGAGTGCTAGGGCATGTCTGTGTAGAGCACTCTTCATCTTAATTTAGTTAAACTGTAGCTTTGGCTCCTGTAACAAAAGGTTAGTTCTGCTCTGCTTGAGTCAGAGAGGAAGAAGCATTTAATTAGTATGGAGCACCATCACTGTGGTTCTTGTTACTTGATTCAATTGTCTCCATAGTTAGTGAGGACCAGCATCACAGTAGTTTATG
>NW_009958038.1:0-273 GCF_000747805.2 Chaetura pelagica | reverse complement strand
CAGGCAGTGGCTGGCTCCAAGCGCAGCGGCCGTTTCACCACCTTGCTGAACACCACGGGGAAATACAGCCTCCTGCAGCTGGAGGATGTTGAGGTCTCTGACAGTGCCTTGTACCTCTGTGCTGTGCAAGACACCCTGGTGCAGGGAGCTTCCTTGGCTGTGCAACAACCCCGGGGAGGGAGGGGCCGTGCGTGTGCCAGGCTGAGCCTGGGGGAAGGGACCCTCAGCTCTCCCCTGGCAGTGCTGCTTCCCCTGTGCACCCAGGGATCTGCA
>NW_009958037.1:0-273 GCF_000747805.2 Chaetura pelagica | reverse complement strand
CTGCCTGCTCCAAGGAGGTTAGTTAAAGCTGCCTGGACATATATGTTGCAGTTGTATTTGTGACATTCAGTGAATTAAAAAAAAACACTTAACTCTTTGTTTCCCAATTCTCAGAACTGCTACCAAATTCAGTGTCCTAGATGGTCTCAGGATGTCATTGGGTCATCTTTGCACTGTGTAAACAGTTTTGTCACCACGTCCTCAGCAAGAGAACCTTCCTGCTACTTAGAGCACGTAAAGCTTGCTTATTTGTCTCACAACTGCTAGAAAAAA
>NW_009958036.1:0-273 GCF_000747805.2 Chaetura pelagica | reverse complement strand
TGTTACCAAGCAAAGGAATGAATCCTGCTTGGATTAATCCTGTCTAGGGCTGTGTCTTACAGGGAGGTGTCACCTTCCTGGATCTCCCGTTTCAAAGCATCAAATGCCTGTGAATGTGTTCGGGTGTTTTCACGTGCAAAGCCTAAACTCGCACCAGCCCTGTCATCTTACTCCTTTCCTAGTAACTTAGTGTTGCTTAAGCCACAACAAATCTACAACATGAGAGAGGTTTTGCTGAATAAAAAGCAGATTAACCCAGTCATCAAATCTCAC
>NW_009958035.1:0-273 GCF_000747805.2 Chaetura pelagica | reverse complement strand
CCATAAATGGGTGAAAAAGGCTTTTTTTGCCCCACATAGGTGGTGAAGTCCAGAGGGGAACGGTCCAAGCTGAGGGGAGCTGGAGCCACCACCATTCTCCCTGTACCTCACCAGGACTGTCCCCTTGTCTGGCAAGTGCTGTCCCAGGGCAGGCACAGGGAGGGAATCATGGACTTTACTGTCATGAGGAGCCATAAATGGGTGAAAAAGGTGGGTTTTTTCCCCATACGGGTGCAGCCCTCTGAGAAACGTTTGTGGTGCCAACGAACAGGC
>NW_009958034.1:0-273 GCF_000747805.2 Chaetura pelagica | reverse complement strand
GAGTTGGAAGGAACCTCAAAGATCATCTAGTACCAACCACCCTGCATGGGCGGAAACACCTATGTGTGTATATATCCTCTGTGTGTGAGTATATGCATATATGTGTGCATACATGTATCAGAACATTTTATATATGTTTTTCTAGAGTAATACATCTTCCATATTTTTCCTTTAAAATTTGTCTTATGAAGCAGAACAGCATTTCATTTTACTTTGACTCCCTGTTCACCTACAGGTGCAGTCTCTTGCTGTTCAAGTAAGTTTTTTTTTTTT
>NW_009958032.1:0-273 GCF_000747805.2 Chaetura pelagica | reverse complement strand
CATGGAATGTCTGGGGGGCTGCACAGCTCAGGAGCCATCGTTCTTCAGGTCACACACGTGCAGCAGTGCAGGACCATTGGCCTGGGCAGGAGGCTGGTCCAGTACACCTGGTCTTGCTTCCCTTTGCTTGGCTGTGGGACTTGGGCCATGCCCTTCAGACACACCCACTGTCCTTATGAAGACCCTTTCATGTGTCAAGTCTTGGTATCAGGAAGCACCAAGCCAAGGCAGAGCTGCATGGAGCTTTCTCAGAAGGAGAAGAGATGAGGCAGG
>NW_009958031.1:0-273 GCF_000747805.2 Chaetura pelagica | reverse complement strand
CTCTGAACGCAGGATTCCGGGACAAGCCGCGGGATCCCCTCACTCTCTCGTTCCGACACAGCGGGACAGCGAGCACCTCCCGAGCGCTCAACCGCGGCCCAAGGACCGGTACGGTTGTGACGAGCGCGGCCGCGTCCCAACGGCTCGGGGCTGGAACCGCCGGGGGTCTCGAGCCGTGGGACGGGGGAGGGTTCCGTGCCCCCCTCGGGGCTCCGTGGACCCGCTGGTCCCAGCGCGGGCCGGACGGAAGGAGCGGGCTGGCCCGGGGATGGG
>NW_009958030.1:0-273 GCF_000747805.2 Chaetura pelagica | reverse complement strand
TGATCCCTGGCTGCTCAGACTTCTTTGTACTCCTCCCAAGTGACCTGTCCTTGCTTCCACCCTCTGTAGGTTTCCTTTTTACATTTAAGAGTGTCCAAGACTTCCTTGTTCATCCATACAGGTCTCCTGACGTTCTTGTCTGCCTTCCCTTGGTTGGGATACATTGCTCCTGGGTTTGTAGGAGGTGACCCTTGAATACTGCCCAGCATTCTTGGGCTTCTCTCCCCTCCATGGATCTTATTCCATGGTACCCTACCAAGCAGATCCCTAAAG
>NW_009958028.1:0-273 GCF_000747805.2 Chaetura pelagica | reverse complement strand
CCCAAACCAGTCTGGGATTCTATGATTCATGGTGGAGGAAGAGACATGTAACAACACAAAACCCATGAAACCACCATGGTTTTCCCCACAGGAATGTGCAGCACCCAACAGGACACGAGGCCACACAGCTTCCGAAGGGCTGGAGGTCTTCCCCAAACACCTGCATGAATTTTTTTCTTTGTTCCTTTCAGGCCCTGTCATATGAACGTTTTGAATTTATTTAAATTGCATCTACCCATGGTAGCACCTTGGGGGCTGTGGGCACCTGAGCAG
>NW_009958027.1:0-273 GCF_000747805.2 Chaetura pelagica | reverse complement strand
AGCCCCTTTGCAGCAACCACCCCTTCAGTTCCCTCTCCCAACTCCCCTTCAGCCTCAGGCTCCCGGTCACCTCGTTCACCTGCACCTCCTGCACCCCCAGCGCTTCCCGCAGTTCCCTCTCCAACGCCTGGGGGAACAACATAAAAAAGGGGGTTCCTTAGCACCCTAAAAACCTGCTCCACCCCCTTCCTGCACCCCAAAAAACCCCCCCAGACTTACCCAGATGTCCCCCTGGACGTGGCGCAGCTCGGTCAGGCGCCGGTTGCCCTTGCG
>NW_009958026.1:0-273 GCF_000747805.2 Chaetura pelagica | reverse complement strand
AGGAATTGGCTGGATGGTCACATCCAGAAAGTAGTAGTCAGCTACTGGATGGAGATAAGTGATGAGTTGTGCCCCTCAGGGCTCTGTCTAATATCTTCACCAATGCCATGGTGGGGTTGAGTTCACCCTCAGCATGTTCACAGCCAAGACCAAGCTGAGTGGTGCAGCTGATGTGCCTGAGGGATGGGATGCTACCTAGAGGAACTTGGACAACTTGAGAAGTGGGCCTTGGTGAACCTCAGTGAGGTTCCACAAGGCCAAGTGCAAGGTCCT
>NW_009958025.1:0-273 GCF_000747805.2 Chaetura pelagica | reverse complement strand
TGTGGTGGTGAAGAAGGCACCATGGGCAGTGTCCAGGGCTGTGCTGAAAGCAAAGACCCTTGCAAGGACAAGGGGGGTCTGAAGCCCAACAAACTCTTCTGTTACTTTTGGTAGAAGTATTAAGGTAGAATTAGACCTTCTGGAACCTCCTCAGGGCTGGGGTGAATCTGCCTTGCTTCAAGATGACCAGGCTGGAGTTGTGGTTTGAGATTCAGTCCTCGTGTGATGCCTTGTTCCTGTGGCTGGGGAGAACAACAGGCCCCGGACTTGTTA
>NW_009958024.1:0-273 GCF_000747805.2 Chaetura pelagica | reverse complement strand
GGGTCCCACATCACGCTGTGGTGCAAGGTGAGCGGCTACCAGGGCTCAGCAGAGCAGAACTTCCACTGGTCCATCTACCTGCCCTCAGCCCCTGAGCGGGAGGTGCAGATCGTCAGCACCATCGACCCCTCCTTCCCCTATGCCATCTACACCCAGCGGGTGCGCAGCCGGGGGATCTACGTGGAGCGGGTGCAGGGGGACGCCGTCCTGCTGCACATCACCGAGCTGCAGGACCGGGATGCCGGGGAGTACGAGTGCCACACGCCCAACACC
>NW_009958023.1:0-273 GCF_000747805.2 Chaetura pelagica | reverse complement strand
GAGTGTTTATCTAAATGAAAAACAGAAGATGGAAAGAGAAACCATGCCTAAATTGACAATCCATTATGCGAGGACAAAAAAGTACTACTATTTCACTTCAAGAAAAAATACTAGGAGGTCTCCAGTTCTGTAAAATACACTGAACAAAGGGCACAACTGAATCAGATTTACAGCTGCTTCACTTTGCACCAGAAAGTATCAGGAATGCACTAAGGACATGGACAAGAAGTGATCCCCTTTCTAAATGTGCACAACCAGCTGTCCTCCTCCTCC
>NW_009958022.1:0-268 GCF_000747805.2 Chaetura pelagica | reverse complement strand
TTAAGGGTTAATACAAACTGAGGGACCAAGGGCTCTGTGGGTTCCATGTAGTCTGTGCGATTTAAAGCCCCTCAGAGCATTTCTAGGGTTGGTGGCCTGTTGAGGGACTCCCTTGGGAGAGTACCTGAAGAAAGACCTCAGCCTCTGGCTGTGGTCAGGCTTTCCCTGCAGTTGCCTTCCTGCAGTCTTGGGGTGGTGAGCTGAAAGTAAGGAGGCTGTCTGTCCTTTTTGTCCTTAATTCTGTCCTTCCCTGGTCCAAGGAGGCTGG
>NW_009958021.1:0-273 GCF_000747805.2 Chaetura pelagica | reverse complement strand
CCCTGCCACTAGTGGAAAGGTGCATTTATTTTTGTCTAAAACCGCATTTCAGAGGAAGAAGGAGAAGCTCAAGGAGCCCATTCTAGGGAGTTACTGGGAGGTGCGAATTTGCAGTTAGATTTTTTTTTTTAATTGTTATTCTTCCATTTCCCTGAATTTGTCTTTTTGTGAAACAAAAACCACATTGTCTTTTTCCTTCCTACTTCTCAGCATCCTTCCTATTTTGCATAATTGTATCACTCCTTGGGATTGGGGGAAAACCATGGGATTGAT
>NW_009958020.1:0-272 GCF_000747805.2 Chaetura pelagica | reverse complement strand
TGTAAATAAAAAACATTTCAACAATGAAACAATTCAACACTGAAAATAGAAACATTTAAACAATTAAGCAGTGAAGCAGTGGAACAGTAGAACTGTGTATATAGGAAACATTTAACCAAGAGTGATAGAATTAAACAGTGTAAATGTAAAACAGGTCAACAATTAAGCAGCGAAACATTTAAACAGTGAAAATATCAACCAATTCCAAAACTGCATTTCCCTTAGTCCCCTACTACTAAGAAATTGTAATGCTAAAAAGATAGAGGTTTTTT
>NW_009958019.1:0-272 GCF_000747805.2 Chaetura pelagica | reverse complement strand
GAGTGCACCTCTGGAAATAATTGTTTGCTGTTTTCTTCCATGTCAGCAAGGGCTGGGAGTTGCACCTTGAGGCATGTCTGAAGCACCTCAATATTTCTGCCTTTCTGTGAAAGCGTAGAAGACTCTCTTTGTATGGAAGTTTTTCCCTTTCTTTGAAAGAGTAGAAGACTTTGTAGATTTCTATGGCTCACAACGTGGACATTTGTATATAAATGTCTGTACTGCTTTACCTCTCTTCACCCTGTAAGTGTCACTTTGTGCTGTGGTCTGTC
>NW_009958018.1:0-272 GCF_000747805.2 Chaetura pelagica | reverse complement strand
CTGGGTAATTTCACATTTGCTTTTATGAGTAAAAGCTCCTGCTTAATCGTCTGCAACACTGCCTCACATGAAAGGTGCTGATTAAACATCTCACTTCCAATGAGGTTTATTCCACCTTAGAAAAAATCCCCCCCCGAGCACAAGCTGCAGCACTGCCACAGCACAGGGCCTGGGACCTTGATTTTTTCCATGGAGAAGCCAATCTCCAGTCATCCCTGTAGTGAGCTTCTGGGATTTTTTCCTTTATCTAGCAGCCTTCTTCCACTGAATCC
>NW_009958017.1:0-272 GCF_000747805.2 Chaetura pelagica | reverse complement strand
CATGGGGACATCCTGGGGAAGGATGAGGCACAACAAAGAGCACAGAGGGGACATCCCGAGATGGGACTCGGGACAGTAAGGGGCATGTGGGGACATTTTGGGGAGGGACTGGAGACAGTGGGGGGCACAAAGGGGACACCTCAGGGAAGGATTTGGGACACTGGGGGACACTGGAGGGGACATCCCACGGAGGGAGCAGGGACAGCTGTTGGGGGTGGGACAGACCTTGGGGTGACTGGGGACAGCAGGGAGGGCAGGGGACACATCCCAGG
>NW_009958016.1:0-272 GCF_000747805.2 Chaetura pelagica | reverse complement strand
TGTCCCATATTTTGAATACTGTCCTTCAAAATTTTTGGAAATTCAGCACTTTCTGGAAAAAGAAAGAGGAAGGTTATCAATAGCACAAAAGGGTGAGTTTTACCAGGAATGTTTTCTCAAAAAGCCTACTGAAATTTAAGTCTCTTTTGTCGTGTAAAGGACACATCCCATGTATCATGGGATGTTCTGCCTGTTTTGCTTCTTAAATATCGTGCAACTTCTATGCTAGTTGATGGCATTGTAGTTCAAAAGTTAAATGACAAGTCACATTT
>NW_009958015.1:0-272 GCF_000747805.2 Chaetura pelagica | reverse complement strand
AAAAAAGCAGAAAAAAAGCCTAGCAAAAAGCCAAAGAAACAGATGAGTGGGGCTGAGAGCAGACACCTCACATTAGGATGGAGTCTAAGGCAGGAGATTAGGCTAAAGACTAAAAATAGTGTGAGGGAAGAGATACCCCTGAGTGTAAAATAAAGAAAGGCTTAGGCCTTGACCTGCTTGAAAAAGGAACTAAACTTGAGATATACAACCATTCAGTGGTAGCTAATCCAAAATTCAACTTAGCCACTAAAGAAAGTCTTAGTCATCACACA
>NW_009958014.1:0-272 GCF_000747805.2 Chaetura pelagica | reverse complement strand
TCACCACTGGCACACCCTGGCTGTCTTCTCCCACAAAAGAAGTTCTACACACTTAAAACACACTTAAAACTCTTGTGGTATAGGTCAATGTGGTTTTGGAGGCATAAATAAAGGAAAAATAAGGCATAGCAAGTGCATGAGTCCCCACTGGAGGCACACAGAGGACGACATTCTCCCTGCTCTCACCAGAGTAGGGAGCCATAACACTGCTGGAGGTTAAGGGAGTTGGTACTTGGGAGTGAAAGCCACTCAAGGGTGTTATTTTTGTGGTG
>NW_009958013.1:0-272 GCF_000747805.2 Chaetura pelagica | reverse complement strand
GTGTGTGTGCGTGTGAGTGCGTGTGTGTGTGTGCGTGCGTGTGTGCGTGCGTGTGCATGCGTGTGCGTGCATGCGTGTGCATGTGTTCTCATGCATATGTATGCGGTTCCCGAGAGCGCATGTTGCTGCGTGGCCGGGGCTGCATGTGTCACTGCACGTCCCCACACGCGTGGCCGCAGCCGTGTGTGTGTGCGTGTGTGTGTGTTCCTGCACGCGCTGCTCTGTGCGTGTTCCCCTGTGCGGGGCTACGGCTGTGCTGCGTGGATCTGCAA
>NW_009958012.1:0-272 GCF_000747805.2 Chaetura pelagica | reverse complement strand
TATACGTAGATGGATCATCTAGAGTAGTGGAGGGAAAAAGGAGATCAGGATATGCTCTTATTGATGGAAAACCACTTAAGGAATTAGAATCAGGCCCTTTAAGCCTGGGTTGGTCTGCCCAGGCCTGTGAATTATATGCAATATTAAGGGCATTACTGTGGTTAAAAAATAAGGTAGGCACTATATATACCGATTCTAAATATGCATTTGGAGTCATACATACTTTTGGAAAAATATGGGAAGAACGAGGTATGATTAACTCTCAGGGGAAG
>NW_009958011.1:0-269 GCF_000747805.2 Chaetura pelagica | reverse complement strand
TTTTTTTTTTCTTTGTTTTGATTTGATGTTTTTTCTTCTTGTTTTTCTTCCTCCTAAACTTGAAAGAGGAAAATCAGAACTTCAGTTTTCCACCTTCACCCAGAGTGGAGCTTCTGGGTGTTGCCTAGAAACAGGTGACAGCACCATAGCTCCTGCTGTGACAGCAGCACCTCAGAGAACCCTGCCCTTGGGGTTCACCTTGGCACCCGTGTCCTTCCTGCCCAGAACTCTTGGTGAAGAGGAGGAGGAAGGCTGCAGGCTGTCCATCC
>NW_009958010.1:0-272 GCF_000747805.2 Chaetura pelagica | reverse complement strand
ATTCTCCATCTGTTAGATTTAATACACCACAGACGCCTTGTTCCTTTAATAATAGCACGTCCAATGCTAATCGATTTTGCAAGGCGAGCTTGGATACTTGCTGTACCTGCGTGTTCAATTCATTTAATACAACCTCGGTCCAATTGCTTAAAATATGAACCTTCCATGTCAGATTCTCTAATACATATTGACGTCGGATTATTAATGCAGTAAGTGCAAAAACATGCCTCTAGATTTAGGTTAATTTTTTGTCCCCAGGTGTAGTAATCAGG
>NW_009958009.1:0-272 GCF_000747805.2 Chaetura pelagica | reverse complement strand
CCATGTCCAGCTTCTCTGGAGGAACCCTACGCTTGCCTCCTGCTCCTTGGCAGGTGGTTTTTGGCCGTGTTCACACTCCAGGAATGTTCTGGAGAGCAGGCAGCCCCGGGACTGCAGCTGGAGGTGCAGGAGCAGTGATGAGACCCACCTCCCTCACCTCTGCTTCCTTCCCAGGTGGTGAACCAGGTGCTGGAGAGGACCAGCAGTGGTGGCTTCTGTGGCAACGACACCCTGATGCACTTCATGTTGACCTCGCTGCCCTTCGGGGGGAT
>NW_009958008.1:0-272 GCF_000747805.2 Chaetura pelagica | reverse complement strand
TTTTTTTCCTATGCTACACATCTGTACCAAGGTTAACAGGGCAGGGCTGTCTATCAAAGATGAAATAACATATATAAAAATCATGTGACTTTAAGCATAAAAGGAAAAAATCTCAAATTCCTGAGAATAAAAGCATTCTCAATTGTTCATAGAATCCAGGATTTAAAAGGCTTTGCAGAAGCTAAATTAATTTTCAATTTCCTGTGGCTATCCTTTCACAGGGAGACAACCACAATCCTAAAGAGTTTGATTTGTGTGGTATAGGCAGAGCA
>NW_009958007.1:0-272 GCF_000747805.2 Chaetura pelagica | reverse complement strand
TTTTTTTTTTTCTAGCAATACGAACACTCCTGTGTTAGGTACCTCCTGACCTACTGTGTCTCTCAATACTGTACACAAGTTATTGGGTGGATTATCTCAGTCCCCGATATTCTGCTTTATTAATAACTGAAAGATAAAAAAAGATACTGACATTTTCCTCTCAATATCAGCTATTCTATTTAGTTGCTTCATCTACTCTTGAGAGCCATCCAACCCCTCTTTGAACATGAGGAGGGTCAGTGACATCCACCTGTATTAACCACAATAAACTA
>NW_009958006.1:0-272 GCF_000747805.2 Chaetura pelagica | reverse complement strand
CCAGCCTCAATAATTCTGTGTTTCTGTGATTTTAATATTTAGCCATGCACTATCGGCATCAGGAACTCGAATATCATACAGTAGGTGTTAAATTATATTCCATTCCATGCAACACACTCACATGGAGAGCACATTATAATGGAAGTAAGATCTCTCCTTAGGTCAGGATGAGCAGTATCATTTCTATTCAGTGAATTCCCAAAACTTGCACCTTATGGACAAAGTGAGGCACACTGACAGAAGGCAACAAAATTGCTTCCAATGTTTTTTTT
>NW_009958005.1:0-272 GCF_000747805.2 Chaetura pelagica | reverse complement strand
ACTCAATGATCTTAAAGGTCTTTTCCACCCATTCTGGGATTCTCTTGTATAACATCAGAAAGGTCTGTGGGGCACCAGTGGGTTGGATTCATCTCAACCTGCTCTTAGTCACGTGAAGGACCAGCCTTTGGCTGGTGGCTTGGGCTACCTCAGCAGACCCTGAGCAGTCCCAGATGTCCTCCTGCCATGTCTTAGAGAGAGGGCAGGCAACACCTTGGATTTAGAACATCTAGGGGTGGTTCAGAGTTGCATCCTGCAGTGAGTCAGTGAAG
>NW_009958004.1:0-272 GCF_000747805.2 Chaetura pelagica | reverse complement strand
GAGGTTGCTAATTAATGCTAATTAATGCTAATGAATGCTAATTAATGCTAATGGAGGCTCCTCACCCAGGTAGGAGTCGGTGACGTTCTCCTCCAGGCTGGGATTGGCCACGAAGGTCCCGTTCTCCACCAGTTCCACCAGTCCCCCCGCCCAGTTATCGGCCCCGACCGCCCCCGTCCACCTCAGGCCCTGGGGGGGGAGAAGGCCCGGGTCACGTGACCGAGGGTAGGGACCTCCGTGAGGTCAACTGAGGTCAACCGAGGTCAACCAGG
>NW_009958003.1:0-272 GCF_000747805.2 Chaetura pelagica | reverse complement strand
ATCCAAACCATTCTGTGACTCTTAACATAGTTGTGCAGTAGAGAATATATTACAGTAACTGAAGTTACTATGTAAGGTTACTGTAATTTGGCCTGTCCTCTCCTGCTTTCCTAATTCTTTCTAACTGTACCCTGACCCACCAGGTCTTGTTAACTGCATGTTCCTGTCATGTGCAAACCCTTTCTGAAGCAACAAGCAATGCTGTTTGAAGGGGAGGAGGAACCTAACAATGCTAACACTAGAGTATGCATGCTGATTTGAGGAGGATGGCT
>NW_009958002.1:0-272 GCF_000747805.2 Chaetura pelagica | reverse complement strand
CTGCAGGGAGAAGTTCCACAGCTGAGTTGTGTGGTTTTTGAAAAGTGTGTTTGGCCTGTTTTGAAACTTTTCAATCACTGGCTTCTCTTAATGATCCCAAATTTTGTCATTAGAATAGACTACAAAGAAGAATTTTCTGCCTATTGTCTTTGTGCAACATCCCATCATCCGTGCCTCTCTGTTCTGGTGATCTGTTTCCCACCCTGAAAGGTCCTACTCTTTTTAGCTGCATCTCATTTGGAAGATGTTTTATACCTTTAATGACTTTTGCT
>NW_009958001.1:0-272 GCF_000747805.2 Chaetura pelagica | reverse complement strand
GAAGAAGGGAGGGGTAGGGTAACGTATTTAAGCACACTGCTCTTTGTGTTGTCCGTGTCCTGTTTGCATTTGATTAGTGGTAAAACATTTTATTATTTTTCCCCAAATTCAATCTGTTTTGCCCATGACTGTATTTTTTGAGCAAAACCCTCCTTGTCTTGACTCACAAGCTTCTAGTAGTTGGCCTTTGCCTTTCCCATCCCACAGTGTGCATGGGGGGAGAAGGGGGAGGATGTGACTGAGCAGCTATGTGGCTGGTTCTTTGTTGTTGG
>NW_009957998.1:0-271 GCF_000747805.2 Chaetura pelagica | reverse complement strand
TAATGACTTCATCCCCACCTCTTTTTCCACAGCCTCACCTTCCATTCCATCATTCACAGCTCTTCTGTTTCCTCCTCCCCTAAGAAGTGCAGCGGGCTGTGGAACAGGGGGTTGTGGTCAGTACAGGAGAGCTGCTCACTGAGCAAATAGGGACTTCTTGTAACCACTTAGGAAAATGCAACAGAGTTGGAGAGGTTTCACAAAAGAGTGGGTGTCTTCCTTGACATACAGGGTTTCTAGGCCCTGAGGCTGATTTTTCTTTTAATTTTGA
>NW_009957997.1:0-272 GCF_000747805.2 Chaetura pelagica | reverse complement strand
ACAACAAACCAAAACCATAAACCCGAGTTGTAAATTCCCATGATGACATCATTGAGCAAAGTAAAAAATTCTCCTTGACCCTGATCCTCAGCGGGGGGTTGTTAATATTGTGCAATCAGGCTGCTTGCAAGCTCCCAGCCCACAAAGTCAGGGCAAATCCTCTCCTCACTGGGCACTGGCTCAAACCCAGAGCACAGCAGCCAGGGTTGGTGCCCAGTGCTGCTTTCATCGCTCCCCAAACACAGATTTTCAGCAGCCCATCTAGCAGAAAA
>NW_009957996.1:0-272 GCF_000747805.2 Chaetura pelagica | reverse complement strand
ACCACCAACAGCCCGTCCCGCCTGCTCGGGGCATCTGGGATGAGTGGGGCAGAAGCGCCGGGGCGCAGAGCTGGAGGCCTGCCCCACACAGCCCCGCAGCCTCTGCCCCCTTTGGGCAGGGCACAGCCCGCTGCCTGGTCCGTGAGGCCATCAGCAGGGCTGTCACCGAGCTCCGGGGACCCGGCCAGCAGCCGCTGGCGCAGCAGGACTGGGCAGGCAGCTCAGCTGTGCCCACACTGAGCAGGGCAGCCCAGGGCCGGGCAGCTGAGGGC
>NW_009957995.1:0-272 GCF_000747805.2 Chaetura pelagica | reverse complement strand
TCAGTACTGCCCTGCCTTGCTGCCCAGGGCTTGGGTGCTCATCCAGGTGGGATGAGGTTCCAGCTGGGTATTCAGGGAGGTCTTGGTTTGCTTTTCTTTCTCTGCCTTTTGGGGTAGTTTGCTTCGTGGTGCCTCAGGAAGAAGGGAATCGTGGAAGGGGTCGGGTTGGAAGGGACCTTAAGGATCATCAGGTGCAGCCCTGGTGGCTCCCAGGGCTTCTGTGCTGGGGGCTTGTTCTGGTGGGCTGCTCAGGGGGCTGCAGAGGTTGCTCT
>NW_009957994.1:0-272 GCF_000747805.2 Chaetura pelagica | reverse complement strand
CCAGGAGTGATGGTCAACAAATCAAAGGAGGCAATATTGGGCACAAGGTGGAAATAATGTGTAATTAAGATGTACAGGTACTTGCCAGAAAATGTTGTGGTTATTAAAGGAAAAACCTAGTTATGAGTGGTAGTTAGCTGAAAGTGTTGTTGTGTGCTTGTCTTATTTATCCTGCTTCTCCTTGAGGTTTTACTTTAGTCACAGTTGCAGATGGGATGCTGAACTGGGCAGACTATGTCTCCCATTTGTTCAGTTTTGACTTTTTTTTTTTT
>NW_009957993.1:0-272 GCF_000747805.2 Chaetura pelagica | reverse complement strand
TCTTCAGTGTTTCAGCTTCAGCCTCACACCTTTTATCCCAACCCCAGACTCTTCATACCAACCCCAGATCTACTCGTTTTGCTTTCACCTCTTGTTCCAGAGTCTCTTTTCTGCCACCCCGCCCCCCAAAATTCATTTCAGGTCTAGACCCACAAACTTGATTGCAGCTCCAGCTGTTCACTGTTTCAGTTCCAGCCCCACAGACTGATTTCAGTTTTTGCCCTACCATCTCTTATTTCAGGCTCCAGCCCCACCAGCTCATTCCAGCCCCA
>NW_009957992.1:0-272 GCF_000747805.2 Chaetura pelagica | reverse complement strand
CAAGGAGGGAAACTGATTGTGGCTTGTCCTGTGTTTTATTTTTTTTTCACATGTGCTCAGAGATGAGTTTAGCACCCAAAACCAACAGTGTCCCCAGTGCTCACATCTGTTTCCTTCCTGCAGGGAAGGCTGAGGACACCCCCACCCCTCACACACAATTTTCCCTGCAGGAGTCAGGGGAAGTTTCATCATTCAGGCATCACAGCACAAACAGCCCAGGATCTGCTGTGAGGAACCCACAGCAATGGGCAGCTGAGGACTGAGCTTTTTTT
>NW_009957991.1:0-272 GCF_000747805.2 Chaetura pelagica | reverse complement strand
TGCTGAGGGTGCACTCCATCCCACTGTCCATATCACCAACAACAGTGTTAAATAGCACTGTTCCAAGTACCAACCCTTGGGACCACCACTCGTCACGTCTCCATCTGGACATAGAGCCGTTGATCAGCATTCCATGAGTCCGACCATCCACCCAGTTCCTTACCAATGAGTGGCCCATCCACTGAATCCGTACTGTTACAGTTTGGATATCAGGATGTCGTGTGGGACAGTGTCAAACGCATTGCACAGGTCCAGGTAGATGACGTCAGTTG
>NW_009957990.1:0-272 GCF_000747805.2 Chaetura pelagica | reverse complement strand
ACAGTGAGGCTGCAGTGTGTTGTGCTCTTTGACTAACCATAAACCAAAGTCACAATCTCAGTAGAGAAAAATGAATTCTTGTTATAACAGCAGCATCTTTGCTGGGGGGTAGTATTTTGTGAAAGAGGCTGCAGTTTTAACTCATGGAATAGCACCATGATGGCAGTGTGAGATGTCCAAGGAAACACAGCTGTGCTCCAGTTCTTATGATTAGATCTTTTCTGTTTTGCTTTGATTTGATGTCCTGCTTGATTTATTTTTAAAAATATTAT
>NW_009957989.1:0-272 GCF_000747805.2 Chaetura pelagica | reverse complement strand
AAACCACAAAAAACAACCAACACCACTTTCCTGTCACTTTCATTCCTTTTAAGCCATTGTAATTCCACAAAGCACAGCTAGTGCTATCTGAAAACCAAAGACAAGCCATCCTGTGGTTCCTTTACATGCAAATCACCTGAATGTTATCTCAAGAATGATGATGTAGGCTGAAACAATGCAAGAGAAGGGCCACGAGGAACACCTGAGGTCAACTAGGCCTGCACAGGAACTGTGTATCTAAAGGAAGAAAAATCCAACTTGGAACAAAAAAA
>NW_009957988.1:0-272 GCF_000747805.2 Chaetura pelagica | reverse complement strand
CACCTTGAAGAAGTTTGCTGTTGACACCAAGATTAGTGAAGAAGTTGACACTCCAGAAGGGAGAGCCACCCACCAGCATGATCTAAACAGAATGGAGCTAGCAGGGACTTCATGAAGTTCAATGGGGAGAAGTGTAAGATCTTGCACCTGTGAACATATAACCCAAAAGTGTAGTTCAGAGTGGGATCGATCTAGTTGGAGAGCAGCCCTGAGAAAAGGGATTGGTGGAAAACAGGATCAACATGAATTAACAGTGTGCTGCAGCAGAAAAG
>NW_009957987.1:0-272 GCF_000747805.2 Chaetura pelagica | reverse complement strand
TCATCAGAAAGGCAGAGAATGAAGTTCTGAAGCAAGACTTACCAGTAAGCAAAATGAGCTTGGCCATCTTTGCTTTGGAGGAGTCACAGGCAGCCTGGTTATGCTTATATACACTTCTCTTGTTTCCTGCCAGACTTGTATCAACAGAAGTGGACAAACATTGCAAAACCTGGTAAAGATCAGTATCAAAAATCGATACCGTTACAATGGGCCTCAGGGTGGCCCTTACAAAGGGTGAATTGTTCCCCTGGTGCTGTCGTGTGTGTGCCCAG
>NW_009957986.1:0-271 GCF_000747805.2 Chaetura pelagica | reverse complement strand
AGCTGTCCTGACATGACCTACATCAACAGCAAGCTCCATGCACACCAGTGTTCCAACAGGGTGACACCACTGATAATAAGCACCTCTGGATGCTTGGGAGACCCTGCCAGGGGAGGGAAAGCTCCCCAGGGGAATCTTGTCATGCTGGTAAAGGAAGTGTATGTTTGTCAACAGAAAGCATGGCAGTGCTCAGGCTTCTGCTGACCTGGCAGTGTTGTCAGAGCTCACTGTCCCTGCCCTGAATCACAGAATCACTCTGGTTGGAAAAGAC
>NW_009957985.1:0-271 GCF_000747805.2 Chaetura pelagica | reverse complement strand
GTAGCTAAAATAGTTACTATGTTATTTACATGACTGTCATTCACTAGTAAACACGAGTTTACGCAAGTGTTTTGATATTTGCACAATGAATAATTAAGTTGTTTTTGTTCTGGTTGGCTGATATAATTGCTTTATTAGCAATTGTGTTTTGCACTGTAAAGCTTTATACCAAGAGCATAGTCACCTATGTTTCACATGTGTGAATTTAAGAAAACTAATAAGTAAATCTACTGACTCCTTCACACTCCCATGCAGCAAATTTTTCCACCAA
>NW_009957984.1:0-271 GCF_000747805.2 Chaetura pelagica | reverse complement strand
CCTGGGGGGAGGATCCCCTGGGATCCTGGTGCCAGGGATACTCAGGGATCCCTTGGGACCCACAAAAAGGGGTGCCTGGGACCCTGGTGACTGGGACACTTGGGTGCCCTAAGAAGGGGGTTCGTGGGGGGGAGGTTTCCTCTGGGATTCCTAAAGAAGGGGGTGGTGGGAGAAGGATCCCCTGGGATCCTGGTGCCAGGGACACTTGAGGATCCCTTGGGACTCCCAAAAATGGGTGCTGGGGAGGATCCCCTGGGATCCTGGTGACTGG
>NW_009957983.1:0-271 GCF_000747805.2 Chaetura pelagica | reverse complement strand
ACTCCTGATAGCCTTCTTTTCTTCCATGTGCCTAGAGATGACCTCCAGAATGAGCTACTTCATCACCCTTCCAGGAATGGAGGTTAGGGGTGACTGGTCTGTAGTGTCCTGGATCTTCCTTTTTGCCCTTTTTTCAAGATTAGAGTGACACTGTCTTTTCTCCAGTCCTCAGGAACCTCTCCCATTTGCCATGATCTTTTGAAAATATCGACAGTGGTAGAGCGACAACATCAGCTGCTCCCTCAGCACACATGGATGCATCCCATCAGGG
>NW_009957982.1:0-271 GCF_000747805.2 Chaetura pelagica | reverse complement strand
CTGGTGACTGGAAAAAGGGAAACATTACACCAAATTTTAAAAAGGGTAGAAAGAAGGACCTTGGAAACTACAGACCTGTCAGCCTCACCTCTGTGTCATGGAAGATCATGGATCAGATCCTCCTAGGAGCTCTAACAAGGCACATGGAAGACAGAGAGCTGATTCGATATAGCCACTATGGCTTTACTAAGGGAAAGTCCTGCCTCACCAACCTAGTGGGTTTTCTACAATGGAGTGACCACATCAGTGGACAAAGGAAAAGCAGTGGATG
>NW_009957981.1:0-271 GCF_000747805.2 Chaetura pelagica | reverse complement strand
TTGATTTAAAAACACACAGTGTCAGAGGGAAACATTGCTCCTATAATCATGCACACAGACACAGGGGAAGGCTCTGCTGACACACAAAGCACACACTGAACAGAAAGGGGATTTATTAAGCTCCACAAACAATGTAATCTGCTGTTTCCTACCAGAACAGTAAATACATGTTAGGAACCAAACCACTGTCTCTTTTAATGCAATTCCTGTCTGCATGGGCAGGCCAGGGATACATTTCTGAACACATATTAGAATTAAATCACAAAAAACT
>NW_009957980.1:0-271 GCF_000747805.2 Chaetura pelagica | reverse complement strand
CCTGAGTCACATAATTTTATTCCAATGTACCTTTTAGAATTGAATTTTCTCATAAATTTCCAATCTATCATTTTATATTTTATAATCAGGTCCTACCTACCTTATCTTATTAACAGCGCACATTTTGGAGTTGTCCAAAGAGATGTCCCGTCAGGCTTGTATCTGTGCATTTCTCCACTACCATCAATAGTCAGTAAGTAATGTTTTCCAATGGTTTTCAAAGTCTTTTCAAATTCCCTCCTGTCCTGGTTTGAGCCAGAATGAAGCCAAT
>NW_009957979.1:0-271 GCF_000747805.2 Chaetura pelagica | reverse complement strand
GGGTGACACCCACAGTGATGTGACACCCCCAAGGATGGGGTGACACCCCCAGGGACACAGCGACACCCCCGGGGACCAGGAACCCCCAAGTTGCCCCCAAGGTGGTGCTGGTGGCCTCGGTGTCACCTTTTGGGGTGACAGGGACACCCGGTGTTGTCACCTGGGGCTGCAGTGTCACCTCAGCGAGGGGGGAGGGGGGATCTGGTGGCACTTGGGGGACAAAGTGGGGGTGACCTGGGTGGGGACCTGTCCTTGTCCCCAGGGGTGACAC
>NW_009957978.1:0-271 GCF_000747805.2 Chaetura pelagica | reverse complement strand
AGGCTATCCTCATGTGTACAACTGAACACATTTCATTGATACAAGCCCCCCCAAGAATGAGATGAGTGATCCTAAGTCCACATGCTGCCTAGTTCTTGTCACCTAACTGTGGCCCAACCTTTCTTTTCTGTAAAGGAGTTAAAAATGCTTTGTTTCGGGACACAAAGGTTCCCTGCTACCTGAATGGTTTCATGCTCCTGCTCCAGGTCACTGTAGCACAAGTCCCACCAGTACATATGTTCTAGCACAGAGTGGCTTGCTCTTGGCAAAA
>NW_009957977.1:0-271 GCF_000747805.2 Chaetura pelagica | reverse complement strand
TTCCACAGGGCTGCTCTCAAGTGTCACCTCCTGCAGCCTGTATTCATGTCTTGGGTGAAAAGGTGATCCTTGCCAGGATTTCTGCCCATTGAAATCCAAAGGAATCAATGTCCTCTGACATCAGCTGGCTAAGTTGTTAGAATTGATTAACTACAACTCATTGAAAGAAACCTCAGATTGCTCAGCTGTTTCATATACCAACTTGGCAGTTTATTTAACCCTTTTCTAACACCAATACTGGGGTAGAGTGACTGGAAAGCTGCCCAGCAGA
>NW_009957976.1:0-271 GCF_000747805.2 Chaetura pelagica | reverse complement strand
TAGCTAGTGTCTGAAAGATGTTTAGACAGCTGCTTTTGTTGAAGTAGTAAAACTGGAGCTGCACCCAGCAAACTGAGAGCTTAGCAACCTGTGTGTGTCAGCAGAATCTTTGTTCAGAAGTGTAAATTCCTGGGAACAAAAATAATGAGTATCCTGTTTCCACTGATTCCTCTCCCAGCAATCGAGTAAGTCATGCCTAAGGGTCAGAACCACAAGAATGGTGTCCCTGCCCTGGTTTTGTCTTTGCAATCCTCCAATGCAGGCAATTCTC
>NW_009957975.1:0-271 GCF_000747805.2 Chaetura pelagica | reverse complement strand
GACACTTGGCCTCCTTCCCTCTCCCTCCACAGACCTGCCAAGCTTGTGCTGAACACGAGATTGAAGATTTGGTCCTCACTTCAAGCTCTTATTGCTATTTTGCACCCACCCCTTACAGTACTTGTGCCTTTCATACCTGTAGCACAGAGTGGTTGTGTCCCTCCTGCTGTTTGACTCCCTGTTGTAACTGTCAGTGGTAATTGCATCCAAAGAGGAGAAACAAAGCTGGTGAAGGGTGTGGAGAACAAGCCTTATGAGGAGTGGCTGAGGG
>NW_009957974.1:0-271 GCF_000747805.2 Chaetura pelagica | reverse complement strand
GCCCTGGGCAGCCTGACAACACTTTGGGGAAGGAAATGAAACACCTGACAAACCTTTTGGTGTTTGTCCTTGAGGGAGGCTTCTGGTGTACACAGAGTAGCCAGCACTGGACAAATAGCTGGATAAAGCTGAATTGCTTTGCTATAAATGTGTGATTTGGTGTTTTATTTTTCCTTTCTGTGAGAAAGGAAATGGCTCAGGTGGGCTTGGGAAGGTGTGGGAGCTGGAACTTGGACCCAGTGCTCAGTCCCATTGCTTTTTGTTTTTCACA
>NW_009957973.1:0-271 GCF_000747805.2 Chaetura pelagica | reverse complement strand
AAAGGCTGAGAGAGCTGGGTCTGCTTAGCCTAGAGAAGACTAAGAGGGGATCTCATCAATATTTATAAATACCTAAAGGGCAGGTGTCACGAGGATGGAGCCAGACCCCCTTCAGTTGTGCACGGCAACAGGATGAGGGGAAAGGGGCACACAGTGGAGCACTGGAAGTTCTATCTGAACATGAGAAAAACTTCTTTACTTTGCGGGTGATAGAGCACTGGAACAGGCTTCCCAGAAACATTGTGGAGTTTCCTTCTCTGGAGATATTCAG
>NW_009957972.1:0-271 GCF_000747805.2 Chaetura pelagica | reverse complement strand
TTCCAGCCTTGGTAAATCTGTGATTCTGTGATTCTGTGAGTTGGTTGGATGATCACATCCAGAGGGTAGTGACCAACAACTCAATGTCCAGGAGGAGATTGTTGATAAGTAGTGTCCCTCAGGGTTCTGTACTGGGACTCTTCATCAGTTGCATAGACAGTGGGGTTAGGTGCACCCAGAGCAATTTTGCAGACAACACCAAACTAAGTAGTGTAGTTGACACACCTGAGGCATAGGATGCCATCCAGAGGGACACTGACAGGCTTGAGAG
>NW_009957971.1:0-271 GCF_000747805.2 Chaetura pelagica | reverse complement strand
TCAGTCTCACCTCTGTGTCCAGCAAGATCACGGAGCAGATCCTCTTGAAGGCTTTGCTAAGGCACATGCAAAATGTGGAGGTGGTCAGTGGCGATCAACATGATTTCATCAAGTGAAATGATGCCTGACAAACTTTGTGGCCTTTACAATGGGATCACAACATTGGTGGGCAAGGGGAGAGCAACTGATATCATCTACCTGAACTCGTGCAAAGGGCTCAACACTATCCTGTGTGACAACCTGGTCTCTACATTGGAAAGATACAGATCCA
>NW_009957970.1:0-271 GCF_000747805.2 Chaetura pelagica | reverse complement strand
CTTCATGTTCCCATACTGTAGTGCTTTACTGATGGAAACCTAGCTAAGCAGGGAGGCAGTGACTGGTAACTGTCAAGGGCTGTTTGCAAGCACAGAGGAAATGATTTCTGTGATCATGGTCCTGTTCTAAGTTGCCTCTGTGCTTTTTTTGCTCAGCTATTCATACGTACATCACAGCTTGCATTGCTGTGGGCAGCAAGGCCTGAGGAAAAACGCAGTGAGATAAAACGGGGATTTCCTTTGAATCTAGTGACTGTTTCACAGCTGTCTG
>NW_009957969.1:0-271 GCF_000747805.2 Chaetura pelagica | reverse complement strand
GTGCCCTGGGTTTTTTAAATGTGTGTAGAGCCTGACTGAGAAGTGTAGATGAGGTAAATTAAAGTGAGATAGATAGATAGATAGATATAGAGATATATAGTTAAGGCCAGTGAGCCTTCAGTTGTGAAAGATGCAACACTGGAAAAGCATGTTCATTTAATCAGTTTAGACTATCATAGATTTTGCCTAAAATCATGTTATGTGTGTAGACATTTGCATGTCTCTAAATTATCACAGAAACACAGAATGGTCTGAGTTGGAAGGGACCTTA
>NW_009957968.1:0-271 GCF_000747805.2 Chaetura pelagica | reverse complement strand
GATCAGTGGCCACAGAATATTTTGTTCTGATCAGGATTTCAAACTGAACATTCTGTAACATGAGCTAAAATGTACATTTTCTAGAAGGAAGCACAAGGCTATGTTCTGCAGGTCAAAGAAAGAAGCAGATGTATGTTAGGACTGCATGCTTTTCCTGACTTTCTGACAGCCTAGTCTTGTGTTTTCAGAATGGTATTTATATAATTTGCTCCATAAGACCACCTGTAGCATGGAAATAATTCCATTTTTTTATTTTGGTTTAGAGTGTTTG
>NW_009957967.1:0-271 GCF_000747805.2 Chaetura pelagica | reverse complement strand
CATCATGCAGGAGGAGATCTTTGGCCCCGTCCTGCCCATCGTCACCGTAGCCAACGTGGATGAAGCCATCGGGTTCATCACCAGCCGTGAGAGGCCGCTGGTGGTTTATGCCTTCTCCTCCAGCAGCAAGGTAGGCCCTGAGGGTTGGGCAGGGCCAGGGCCGGGCTTGGGAGCCCAGCTGCTCCAGGAGGATGGGGTGATGCTTGACGAGTGCTGCCTGTGGAGCCAAGAGGGCAAGAGCCATGTCCAGCTTCTCTGGAGGAACCCTACG
>NW_009957966.1:0-271 GCF_000747805.2 Chaetura pelagica | reverse complement strand
TGCAACAACTGCTTCAGCTGAGATAATTCAAACACTATTTTTTGCATTATCTAAGTATTTTCTTACAAGAGCAAGGGAGTAGCTATCAACTAAAGGCTTGTGTCATGCCACTGGGGTGTTCAGGCAATGGACGGAGAGACTTAGAAACACTTTTCCAAGGCCATGTCCTTCCTTTGCATGGTCTGTGTTCAGCCTCATTTAGGACATCAGAACCTGCACATGTGCTACCAGCTTAAAGTATGACTCTCCACTGAAAAAAAAACAAAAAAAC
>NW_009957965.1:0-271 GCF_000747805.2 Chaetura pelagica | reverse complement strand
TGAGGTCCCTCCAACCCAAACCAGTCTGGAAACCAGTGATACAGAAAAGCACAGTACAGCAAGTCCAGAACAATCTTTCCATTACGTCTCCCCCAGGACACACAGCACAAGCAAGATGGTGTCTTCTTGTATCCTCATTTTTGGTTGCTTTCTCTCTCATGAACTGATCCACTTCTTTCCTGAGCTCATGTAAACACTGAGCCCCCACAGCATCTCACTGCAATTAGTTCCACACTTCACCCTAACTATGTTTTGCATGAAAAATGATGTT
>NW_009957964.1:0-269 GCF_000747805.2 Chaetura pelagica | reverse complement strand
TGTTCTGACACACAATAGTCATTAATATAGTCCTAGCAATTGGTGTGTAAGTTTATAAATGCAGTTATCAAATATAGAATCATAAGAAAAATATATTTAGTGGAAATATCTTACCCAAAATTGCCTCTTCATGCCCCCTTCTCAGCCTGAATGCCTGAGTCCCCCAGCTTTCACCAGTCTGTCTTTCTGTTCTAAACCTTTTTCTGCAGTAACTGCTAGGCAGTTACTTCTGGATGGGTAGAAGAAGGAAGGAAGGAAGGAAGGAAGGA
>NW_009957963.1:0-271 GCF_000747805.2 Chaetura pelagica | reverse complement strand
AACATGGCCTTGAACACTTCCAGAGAGGGAGCTGAGGTTGCACTCAATCCCACAATCCATGTCACCAACAAGGATGTTAAACAGAACCAGTCCCACTACTGAAACCTTGAGGAATGTCACACTCCACTGATCTCTGTTTGGACATCAAGCCATTGATGAGAACTCTTTGAGTGGGACCATCCATCCACCTCCTTATCCACTGAGTGGTCCATGCATCAAATGCATATCTTTTCAATTTAGAGTCCAGGGTGTCATGTGAGACAATGTCAAA
>NW_009957962.1:0-271 GCF_000747805.2 Chaetura pelagica | reverse complement strand
AAGTTCTCACTCCAGAAACACCACCGCCACCAACCAATTCTGCAGGCTTTAATAAAACCTAATTAGAGAGCGAGCGAGGGCGAGAGCCACGTACGGAAAAACAAAGGGAATCCCCAGCTCCTAATTGTGAAAGTGAGTTTCAGCCCTGCAGGATGGCGGGCGCAGCCTCCCGAGGTTGGCGATTTATTTAGCGCCGCTCTCACCTCCCTTCAGACACGCATATATGGGGTTTTATTTTGGCTTGGGCTTTTTTTGTTGTTTAGTTTAATTG
>NW_009957961.1:0-271 GCF_000747805.2 Chaetura pelagica | reverse complement strand
CAGCTTCTCTGTTGCCTGTGTCTCAGCACCCTCACAGTGAGGAATTTCTTCTTGATGATGCCAGCTGGGGGAAGGGTTGAGGGTTGAGTCTGTGAAACACAAGTGTTTAATGGGATCCTCATCACTTGAAGGTGTGCAGACTTAGCCACAAGAGGAAAGCAAACAAAAAGCAACCAGTGATAAGAAGCTTCCTTGGATGTTTATCAAAGTTGATTTGTTTGGGTGGTGCCTGCTCTTTTGTTTGTTTTCCAGGATCACGTTCTTGAGCTTT
>NW_009957960.1:0-271 GCF_000747805.2 Chaetura pelagica | reverse complement strand
CTTCTCATCGGCCCCACAAACTGTTTCCAGTTTAGCAGCTCCGGGGCTCTAAGAGGGACACGCACATCAACGAGCCGTCCCTCCCCCGGGAATGCTTCTCTTCAAGGGGCACGAACAGCAGGACACTGCCCCCTTCTCCCGGCCACCTGCCTGGAATCTGCATCCTCCAAACGTCCACTCGCCCCCGTTTCACTGCCCCTCATATTGCCAGGCTGGAGAGGGAGAGCTGAGGGTTCCATCAACTGATCCTCTATATTCTCATCCCCTTTCA
>NW_009957959.1:0-271 GCF_000747805.2 Chaetura pelagica | reverse complement strand
ACCCAGCAGGGCCATCCCTGTCCTTGTCCCCTCACCTGACAGGGCCATCCCTGCCCTCCTTTCTGCCCTCATCCCTTTGCCCCGGGGGACACTCTTGTCCCCATCCTCCCCAGCTGTGTCCCCTTCACCAGCAGGGCCATCCCTGTCCCTTTCCGTGTCCCCGTTCCTTTATTCAGTGCGACCATCCCTGTCCCCATTTTTGTCCCCTTAACCTGCAGGGCCCTCCTTGTCCCCACCCCGGTCCCCTCACCCAGCAGGGCCATCCCTGTCC
>NW_009957958.1:0-271 GCF_000747805.2 Chaetura pelagica | reverse complement strand
GTTTTCCTCTCAAGAAGCAGTTGGCACAAGGCAAAGAAGCCCCAGGACCTCACTCAAATTGCACAGTCTAGAAAAAATGTAAATGCAGGCAGAGAACAGAGCATTTGATCTGTGATAAACTCTGGAAGAAAGGTACAACACCCTCGGGTGCCTCTGCTGGAAGGTGCAACTAAACGTGTTCACCAACCAGCTCGTGTAAGTGCCCAGAGAACCAGGCTGTGCAGAGTTCAGGGGCCAAACCTGCCTGCCCTGCCCTCATGGCAGCTCCTGG
>NW_009957957.1:0-271 GCF_000747805.2 Chaetura pelagica | reverse complement strand
TTTTTAAGTGACATTAAGGTCACTGAACATTCTTAAAGGAAGGGTCACAGGGACACGGCAATGACTGATTTATTTTACCATTTCTTTCCCCAACCCAGAGGCTCCTGCCCTGGGCGCGGGGCTGGGCCCTGCTCTGGTTCTCCTGCCCTTTGCAGGTGCTGGAACCACGGAGCTGGGGAACGCCCAGAGGTGTCGGCAGGTTCGGGGTGCAGCCCCATAACCCAGAGCCTGGGGTGCTCTGAATCATAGAGTCATAGAATCTTAGGGGCTG
>NW_009957956.1:0-271 GCF_000747805.2 Chaetura pelagica | reverse complement strand
GGGATGGGACATCTACCACCTCTCTGGGCAATGCCTTTTCCCTCCCTTTGTGCCTGCCCTATTACTGTTGATACGAGATTTGCAAAAAAAGAGTCTTGCTTTATGACTTATTTTATGACTCTACTTTCAGAAATATGCAGAGGGTGGAGGAACAGCACTGGCTTAATCCTTTAGTCACTACAGCCCAATCTTCTTACCCTCATGTTTCTTTAGAGGTTTGATGCTACTTCATGGGAGCAACACCACATACTTGTATATTCACCAGGCTCAG
>NW_009957955.1:0-271 GCF_000747805.2 Chaetura pelagica | reverse complement strand
CCCCCCTGCTGCCCCTGACGCGTTTTCTCGCCGCTCGCCCGGCCAGGTGACCTTCTCCTGCTCCCGAGCAGCAGCGCTGCAGCTGCTCCGAGGCGGCTGCGGATTGTCACTGCGGCCTGGGCTGGGCCCCCCCACCTGCTACTGAGTCCGGTCTGGGGCTCGACTGGTTGGGAAGTAATTCCCGCTGAGGAGTGTGGCTTCTGCGTTATGTGTTTGTGTGTATTTGTAATGCACCACCATCGTTATTACTACTTCATTAAACCTTTTCTAG
>NW_009957954.1:0-270 GCF_000747805.2 Chaetura pelagica | reverse complement strand
CTCACACTGGAGTCATCCTACCTGGCTCCTCACTGGCAGCTGCATCACCACTTTGCTCATCCTCTGCTGCAACTTGGAGGGGTCCAGCAGCTTCGGGTCCTCCTTGTGCTGGACACGGCCCGGTTTCACGCTGGTGTCCAGGCTGCAGGCAGGGCACGCTTCCTGCGTCTCGGCCTTTGCCTCTGCCTGTGCCTCTGCCTGCTGCTGCCACTCGGTGCTCTCCACCCTTGCCTGCAGCTTGTCCAGCTGCAAGAAGGGGAGAAGGAATTG
>NW_009957953.1:0-270 GCF_000747805.2 Chaetura pelagica | reverse complement strand
GATTGCTGTGATGTTAGTAAAAAAAAATGTGGTTTTGAATTACAGCTCATATCAGCTGTTCAATTTTTACTTTTGCTGAAAGGGATCCTATAGTAGAATATTTATAGAGTAGAATAATATATATTCTATTATATATATATAATAGAATATATATTATTCTACTCTATAAATATTCTACTATAGGATCCCTTTCAGCAAAAGTAAAAATTGAACAGCTGATATGAGCTGTAATTCAAAACCACATTTTTTTTTACTAACATCACAGCAATC
>NW_009957952.1:0-270 GCF_000747805.2 Chaetura pelagica | reverse complement strand
TGGTTGTGCAGCTTGAATTGCACAAATCATAGGACTTTGCATGGAGAGTTTTGTGTATGTACTGGAGTATCTTCCTGCCCTGAGGAAGAAGATAAGAATAGTCTACGGATTAGTTACTTTTGTTCTTTTTTTAAAACCTAATGAGCTGAAATAGAACTTGTAAAAATAGAAGGGGCAGAAGAAAAACTACCTCTCTGGGAGCTAGAGTGCAATTTTTGAGCAACCTTAGAGAACTATTTAGGGCCAGCTCCTCCCGCAGCCTGATGAAGT
>NW_009957951.1:0-270 GCF_000747805.2 Chaetura pelagica | reverse complement strand
GGACCAAAATGGACCTGAGGACCTTCAGGTGAGTCCAAAATGGAGCTAAGAAGCTTCAAGTGGGTCCAAAATGGACCTGAGAACCTCAAGGTGGCTCCAAAATAGAGCTGGAGACCTTGAGATGGGTCCAAAGTTGACCTGAGAACCTTCAGGTGGCCCCAAAATGGAGCTGAGGACCTTCAGGTGGGACCAAAATTGACCTGAGAAGCTTCAGGTGGGTTCAAAATGGAGCTGAGGACCTTCAGGTGGGGCCAAAAAGGGACCTGGGGA
>NW_009957950.1:0-270 GCF_000747805.2 Chaetura pelagica | reverse complement strand
CAATGTCACTCCAGTCTTCAAAAAGGGCAAGGATTATGACCCAGGAAACTACAGACCAGTCAGCTTTACCGCTATCTCTGAAAAATGATGGAGCACCTCATTCTGAAGGTCATCTCTACACACATGGAAGAGAAGAAGGTTATCAGAAGCAGCCAGCATGGATTTACTGTGGGGAAATCATGCCAGACTAATCTGATAGCCTTCTACAATGCTGTAACAGAATGGATAGATGCAAGTAGAGCAGTAGATGTAGTCTACCTTGACCTTAGC
>NW_009957949.1:0-270 GCF_000747805.2 Chaetura pelagica | reverse complement strand
AGGACCGCCAAGGCACCCCGACAGCATTCCCAGGACCCCCACAGCACCCGCAGGACCCCACAGCATCCCCACAGAAAGCCTGGAACATCCACAACACCCCCGGGACTGAATGGCAGATCCAAGACCTCCAGGCCCCCATGGCACACCTCGGACTCCCACGGCACCCCCGGGAAACCCATAGCACCCCACAGAAATCCGAGGCCCCCCGGATGGGCTCTGCATCCCAGGGCCACGACAACTATTGAACCCCTGGATGGGGTTTGCATCCCC
>NW_009957948.1:0-270 GCF_000747805.2 Chaetura pelagica | reverse complement strand
TGGGGCCGCTGGGGACAATAGGGCAGTTGGGGACAGGTGGGTGGCCTCATGACTGTCCCCACAGGTACCTGGATGAGGTGGATGCCACCATGTCCATCCTTGACGTCTCCATGCTCACGGGCTTCTTCCCTGACCTCCAGGACCTGAAGAGGGTGAGTGTGGGGACATGGAGACACACGGGGGGACCCGAGGGGACGCAGGACCTTGTGTCTTTGTGCCATCGTGTCCCCACCTGTGTCCCCTGCATCCTTGTGTCCCCACATCCCCACG
>NW_009957947.1:0-270 GCF_000747805.2 Chaetura pelagica | reverse complement strand
TTTTTTTTTCTCCAGTTATATGTAAAAGATACATGCTGCTTTTTCAATTTACAGTAAATTCCAGCATCATGGGAATAAACAGATTACAGGTGGAATGTAGTTAGAGCTGGGAGAGTGGGTTTTTCAGTCATCAAGTTACTGAAATAATTAAAAGCAAAAATACAAGAGAAAATACGAGTTTGCATTTTAGAATATTGAGCTAGAGTTCTAACAGAAAACACTCTGTGGGAAGAGTTTAACTTTGGGTAATGTGCCAATTAGGAGGCCAGT
>NW_009957946.1:0-270 GCF_000747805.2 Chaetura pelagica | reverse complement strand
AAACCCATAACTCAGGGCCCTGCTGCAGAGACTGTCAGCCCCAGCACAGACCAGCTCTTGGCTGCACTTTGGGGTCGACTCTTGTCAGTTTTTGGCTGGAGCAATGCAGGGAACTGGCTGACAGTGCCAGTGTTCCCACAGAAACAAACAGCACCCCTATGATCCTGCCTGGGCACACACTGAGTCCAGAAGCTGACACCAAACCTGGGCTCAGCTCATGCACAGTGTTAAAATGGTCCTGAAAAAACCACCAGTGCCACGTGCAGGACA
>NW_009957945.1:0-270 GCF_000747805.2 Chaetura pelagica | reverse complement strand
CTTACTGCTCTCTACAACTACCTGAAAGGAGTTATAAACAGGTGGGAATAGGTCTGTTCAATGACATTACAAGTGACAAGACAAGAGGCAATGGCCTCAAGCTGTGCCAGGAAAGGTTTAGATTGAATGTTAGGAAGAATCTCTTCACCAAAAGGGTTATCAGGCTTTGGAATAGCCTGCCCAGGGCAATGGTGAAGTCACCATCCCTGGAAGTACTTATGAGTTGTGTAGATATAGTACTTAGGGATGTGGTTTAGTTAAGGACTTGTC
>NW_009957944.1:0-270 GCF_000747805.2 Chaetura pelagica | reverse complement strand
AACACGCTCTGCATGGCCAGGAGAGCCCCTGGCACCTGGCTGGTGGGAGCCATCAGCCTGTAGCTGAGCTGAGCTGCCCGTGAGACCTGTCAGGCCTTTTCCCCCTCTCCCTGTCAAACCCAGCCATTCCAAGGCAGCCGAGAGGGTGGGAAGGGCAGCAGCTCAGCAGCAGCTGAGGAGATAGTTGGCCTCCAGTGACAGCAGCATCCTCCCCTGGCAGCCCTGGCAGCAGCAGCCCTGGCTGCATCCTGCCCTCTGAGCTGGGGCTGC
>NW_009957943.1:0-270 GCF_000747805.2 Chaetura pelagica | reverse complement strand
TATTGATTACTTCAGCTACAAACTCCTTAAAAAATCAAGTAATTGTATGCAACAGCTTCATAAATTCCAGAAGATTGAAAATCAAAACAAACTAATCACAAAAACTGCCCCAAACAAAACTCCCAAACTTCAGTACGACGTCCAGGCAGAGTATCACTGAAATTCCGTAGGTATAAAACATTCTATCTATCACCTTTTCTGTGTGCAGAATAACATTTAATAGCTTGCAAGCTGGTCAAAGATCAAGACAATGGAATTTCTTTCCATTAA
>NW_009957942.1:0-270 GCF_000747805.2 Chaetura pelagica | reverse complement strand
GGAGTGAAATATTTCTTATATCTTTCCCACATTGGGGAATTAGATGTCTGGGCTTCCCTCTTGGGAGAGGTGTGCCTCCATTCCAGGCATGTGGATCAGAGCCATCCTGGAAGCTCCTTGCTCCTCACCATTGAAGATGTTTCACTTTTCATAGGATAATTACCTCTCAACTTAGCCAAAAGTAGTAAGAAAGTTACTCAGGTGTTAACCAGGAAGGGATAAGATGTGCTTTCCTCTGAAAAGCTCTCTATTTTACACTAAGTGCAGTAG
>NW_009957941.1:0-270 GCF_000747805.2 Chaetura pelagica | reverse complement strand
TTTAAGGTCCCTTCCAACTCAAACTAGTCTGTGATTCTATGAATTAGCCCTTCTCTTAGGTTCAGGTTTTCTTCTCTTGGAGGGAGCTACACTGCAGGGGAATGATGTGCACTATGTAATGCTATTCACTGCACCTGACATCACATCACAGATTAGCTTGTGCATCTTTAATTGCAATGTACATTATTCTGTTACAGATTCCATTGCAATCTATGCACCTTTACTTTTTATGACACACCTCCCTTTATAAACACAGTTGTGTTTTTTTTT
>NW_009957940.1:0-270 GCF_000747805.2 Chaetura pelagica | reverse complement strand
ACATGTGATTTACACAACACGTTGTATCACTCATTGCTCTGTGCTGATTTTGAACAAAAGTTCTGCCTGTTCTTGAGGTCTGGGATTTCACACTTGGGAGGATTTCTAAGAAAAAAAGTTTTATGGCTGGAACCAAAGCAATGCGGCCTGAACCTGAAGACCTGAGACACTGGGTGTCCTCCTGCTGCTGCCTTCCCATGACACCAAGCACTGTCCTCTTGGGCAGCAGGGAGGAGTGTTCAGGTTTTGTGACCCACTAGCAGAGCAACA
>NW_009957939.1:0-269 GCF_000747805.2 Chaetura pelagica | reverse complement strand
CATCAACTCTGGGTGCTGTGACCTCTCCTGCCTCGGCAACCGCTACTGTGGCAGCAGATGTCGGCCCTGCTAATGCTGCTGGAGTCGTCCCCTGGCAGTAACCTCCCAAGAACACAGGACATGGTGATGAACATGCAACAGACCCTTGTGCCGTTATTTTTTTTCTCCAGTCTTCTGTCTCTCTCCTTCATTTGCTGCCTCAAGCTCCCACTGCCAGCCTAGCAGGGACCTGTGTGCCTCCCTCCTCCGCAGGGCAGGCAGACGGACAC
>NW_009957937.1:0-270 GCF_000747805.2 Chaetura pelagica | reverse complement strand
GTTCGATCCCAGTTTGATCCCAGTTCCTCCCAGTTCATCCCAGTTCCTCCCCAATTCCCCCCAGTGCTCCCAGTTCCTCCCAGTGCCCTAATCCCAGTTTCCCCCAGTGCTCCCAGTTCCTCCCAATTCGGTCCCAGCTCGATCCCAGTTCTCCCCCACTTTGATCCCAGTTCCTCCCAGCTCCTTCCATTGCTCCCAGTTTCCCCCCTCACTCCCTCCCAGTTCGATCCCAGTTCCCTCCAGTCCCTCCCAGTTCCACCCAGTCCCTCC
>NW_009957936.1:0-270 GCF_000747805.2 Chaetura pelagica | reverse complement strand
CCCAAAACCCCCCGAGACCTCCCTGGAGACCCCCAGGACCCCCTGGGTCACCTCGGGGACACCCCGGGAGGCCCCCGGGAGCAGCCAGGACCCCCAAACCCTGCACCCACCTTCTCATCCAGGGCCTTGTGGTGCTCAAAGAGGGACTTGAGGGCTTTGAGCACCTCGACCTCGGAGGAGACCCCGGCGGGCGACTGGGCCTGGCGCTTCACCACGGTCATCCTGAGCGAGCGCTCCTGGGGGGACACCAGGTGCTCCAGGTGCTCCAGC
>NW_009957935.1:0-270 GCF_000747805.2 Chaetura pelagica | reverse complement strand
GCCACCGCTGCCACAACTTGCCTCACCCCTCCCAGACTTCTGGAGGACGTGAGCACAACATCACCATTCACACCTTTCACCCCTAACGCCTTCTCCCTCCGGGTGTGTAATTGGCCCCTTACTCACACGCACCTCATCGACCCTATACGGGAAAGGCTTCAGGCTCTATCTACCCCAAATTATAATAGCCTTTCTTTTTTTCTCTTTACCGACCGGGTACGTTTACATATCCAGTTTTTCCACACACACTTTGAAAACTTTTACAGTAAA
>NW_009957934.1:0-270 GCF_000747805.2 Chaetura pelagica | reverse complement strand
AGAGGAGACCCCCCCCCAGGGGGGTGGCTCTGCCAGCCCCTGGCCCTGCTCCAGAGCCTGCTGGCCCAAATTAAATTCCTCCTTTAGCTGCAGATGGCTGGGAATTCAATTTTCCCAGCTCCTGATAAATGAGATTCCCTGCTCACCGTGCAGATCCTGGCAGATCCAGCCACGCTGGGAGGGGAGGTGGGAATTCTGCATCTCCCCATCCCACTGCTCCCAGTCCCCTTCATGGCACCTGGTTGTCCCCATCAGTCCCCAACCCCCCCC
>NW_009957933.1:0-270 GCF_000747805.2 Chaetura pelagica | reverse complement strand
CCCTGAGGAAGGGATGCTGGGCAGACAGACACCTGCCTTTGCTCTTCCACTAGTGGCTCTGAGCTCAGGGCTCTTGGCAAGACCAACTCCAGCCAGGCAGCAGATTATGTTCCACCAGCTTCTTGCTTTCACTCTTTCTATTAACTTTTATTTTAACCTGCCAGGCAGGATGTTCTGCAGAAGTGCTGCTAATCTGAGGGCTTGCTCTGTCTCATGTTTGTCCATCCCCTCCCCACGTGAGGGCTGGGGTTTGTGCCACTGCAGCTTCAG
>NW_009957932.1:0-270 GCF_000747805.2 Chaetura pelagica | reverse complement strand
TCACCAGGCTTGGCTATCAGCCAGCACAGAGGTGAGAGCTGAACCCCAAGTGTCAATGCCACCTCCCAGTCAAGTTGTCCTTGTGCCTAAGGAATAGAGGTGCAATCAGTCTTGTTGCAGTCAAAAGTAGCAGTGGTATTGGTGTCTGAGTAGCTCTCAGAGCTTGTCAGAGCACACCTGGAGCACTGTGCTCACTTCTGGTCCCTGCTCTGCCAAAAAGATGCAGATGGACTGGAGAGGGTCTAGAGAAGGGCCACGAAGATGATCAGA
>NW_009957931.1:0-270 GCF_000747805.2 Chaetura pelagica | reverse complement strand
AAAGGTCAGTCAGTTCACCTCCTGCTCTAAAGCTGGGCCAACATTACATGAAACATCTGCCAGGTGATCTCTATCTGGTTGACATAGGTGGAGCAAATCCCTCCTTGGGCAAGGAGCTTGACTAGATGGTTCACTGCACAGACAAGTTATTCATGGTTACATCTTAACAAAAAGGAGACCAACTAGACACCAAAGTAGCCCTTTCCAAATATTCACTGTCAAGACATCTCGTCCCTATACAGGGACTATTAAGACCAACTTCTACCTTGT
>NW_009957930.1:0-269 GCF_000747805.2 Chaetura pelagica | reverse complement strand
CTTTTGCTTAATTATTTTCAATTTTCTCCCAATATAATTAATCACACCAAACACTTAATTTACTTGTGTAGATCATTAAAAAGAAACAAAACCTCATCATCACCATCCCCACACACCCTGCCACAATGCAGGTGTGTTGTTGTTTGTTTAAATTTCCAATTCAGTACCAGAATTGTTCAAATAATTTAATTATTCTTCCAAATGCTTAAACAAAACACACAGAGGCTGGGCTTTATTTCAAAATACAAACAGAGGGGAAGTGAAAAACA
>NW_009957929.1:0-269 GCF_000747805.2 Chaetura pelagica | reverse complement strand
GTTGAACAGGAGGAAGAGGGAGAAAGGAATCAGGGAGAGATCCTGTCCCACTCCCACAGATCAAGTCTGACTGAGGGTCAGCAGGTTGGAAAGATGTAGTGGGGCTCAGGAAGCGAGGAGGGAGCAGGCATGAAAGATGCTCCTTGGGGCAGGGATCCCAGGAGAGTCAAACAAGGAAACAGCTCTGCCTGTTGCATTGCCTGACATCTTTACTGTGTCCAGTTCTGGAGCCCTCAAGTTAAGAAGGACATGGAGCTCCTGGAGAGAGT
>NW_009957928.1:0-269 GCF_000747805.2 Chaetura pelagica | reverse complement strand
TTTTTTTAGCAGCTTTCACATGGAAGATGTTGGAAGGGTTTGGCATAGAAAGGCTGCAGTTCCTCCAACTGGAACCCCAGCTCTTTGCCATCCCAACTCGCATGAGAGAGATCAGTGTGTTTTGCAGAACCCATCATCTAACAGCCTGGAGTTACTGGAGGCAGCTGCACTGGGGATTGAATCTGAGGGTTTTGTAAGAAGTACCTGTGTCAAGCTGTCTCTAGACTAACCCCATCAGACTTCTGGACAGGCTGGCAGGCATCTCTGCA
>NW_009957927.1:0-269 GCF_000747805.2 Chaetura pelagica | reverse complement strand
AAAAAAGCACATACTTAAAATACAATCATCACCAAAGTCAAGGAAGCAGAACTCTCTTTGATCATATGCACTCTAACCATGTGATGTTTAAAGTCGAGACTGAAATGCATCTTTTATCTGCCACCCTGATCTCCTGCTGTGCTTTCTTTTTAATAGAAAGCAAGACGAATTACATTTTCTAACTTGGAGAGTAAAATCAATGATCTCTGTCTTCTTATATACATAGGAATAAGGAAAAATAATGTAGTTACTTAAAATATGCAGACTTT
>NW_009957926.1:0-269 GCF_000747805.2 Chaetura pelagica | reverse complement strand
GGGCAGGAAGAGGGAGGCCCTGACCTCCACTAGTAGCTCCAGCAAGTGCAAAGAGGACAGTTTTATTCCCAGAACAGCTCCCATGCCATTGCTCAGGTTGGGAATGGGATCCATGGATGAGGTCCAGGTCCTCGGCCTTGAAAAGGTGACGAACCTTGGTGTTAAAATGAGTGGCCTGGTTTTCCCTTTCCTGAGTGATGCCACCTGGGGCTGCTTAGTGTGTGCAGAGCTTTTGTTTGTGAACACTGGGATTGGATGATTTTTTTTTT
>NW_009957925.1:0-269 GCF_000747805.2 Chaetura pelagica | reverse complement strand
ATGAACTGCTGGGATAATAGTGCTTAACAGACCACAGGGGTTGCCACTTCCCAATAGCTGAAGATATATTGAAATGGTTATTGATGGTGCTATTAAGCCATATTGAGATCACATTACAGAAGGTATGGCCCACAAAGTGATGGGAAACCTTTTCAACCCCTCTGGTCATAGCTATAGTGCTTAATATTTTTATAGGATAACATACGCTTAAAAGTACTTCAGACTTCAGCTAATCTCCAATACCATTCTGTGAGACAGGTGGAAAACAT
>NW_009957924.1:0-269 GCF_000747805.2 Chaetura pelagica | reverse complement strand
TGTATTTCTTTGCTCTCTTTACGTCTCTCCCTTAAAGTTTCTCACTTATTCTAGATCATTCAGGTCTTTTGTTGGACCTCTCCATTGATCTGCTATAAATGTTGACATCTGAATTTTAGAGAATGAACAAAGACTCCACTGACACTACTGCTTGGATGCAGCTTTCACATGGGTATTGAAAGTCCATACGCAATCATGACGTATTACAAAGTTCACTAAGCCTGAAATCTCCTTAAAATCTCTCAGGGGTCAGTACTGGGACCAGTGCT
>NW_009957923.1:0-269 GCF_000747805.2 Chaetura pelagica | reverse complement strand
GTTGGCTGCTTAAGGCAGGTTGGGATGAAGGAGAGAAAGAGTTGGGGTTGTTCAACCTGGAGAAAGAGAAGGCTCTGGGAAGAATCTGTAGGAGCCTCCCCGTAGCTGAAGGACCTACAAGAAATCAGGGGAAGGGCTTTTTATACGGCCATATAGTGAGAAAACAAGGGGTTATGGTTTTAAACTGGGAGAGGAGAGTTTTAGGTTAGATGTTAGGAAGACATTGGGTAGTGTAAGAGTGGTAAAACACTGGCCCAAGTTGCCCAGAG
>NW_009957922.1:0-269 GCF_000747805.2 Chaetura pelagica | reverse complement strand
TGGCTTTTTGTTTTGTTAAACTTGCTTTGTTAAGCAAAGGGTTGATGCTCTTATTTCAGTTCTTTTGCTCTAAGCCAAAGATCTGCTGAGATCTGTAACCTTGTGGTGCCTGGCTGGACACTTAGTCCTGCACTGCTGTGGTCTGCACACCTCAAACACCTTTTTTTAGTTTCTTTCTCCCAAAGCCTCTCCAAAGCTTTACTCCAGGTGTGGAGGTTTGATAGCTGTTCACCATGCCATGAAAGGGGAAGCAGGAGTGGAAAATCTTT
>NW_009957921.1:0-268 GCF_000747805.2 Chaetura pelagica | reverse complement strand
GGGAGGTGTCCCTGCCCACGCCGGGGGTTGATTCTAGATGATCTTTAAGGTCCCTTCCTCCAACCCAAACTCCTAGGTCAACTTTTCTGTCTATTTGTGCCACATGTATGTTTTAAGAGCTGCCATACTACCACTCAAATGAAGTTTTTAATAGCTAGCCAATATTAATAATTATTTTTTCCTATTACCATTTTTAGAAAAGAAAGTTGGCATCTTGTTATGTTTGATTAGATTTCATAGAATCATATAATCATAGAACTATTCAGGT
>NW_009957920.1:0-269 GCF_000747805.2 Chaetura pelagica | reverse complement strand
CAAGGCCAGGCTGATTGGGGCTTGGAGCAACCTGGTCTAATGGGCGATGTCCCTGTCCATGCAGGGAGGTTGAACTAGATGATCTGCAAGGACCCTCACAACCAAAACCATTCTCTGCTTCCAACGAAGCTACGTCCTGGGAAAGCACCTGCACTCCTTTTACAAAGACCTCACAGCCCTAACAGTAGCCTGAATAACTTGTAGCCTTAAGCGTCACCCTCACGTGTCTGAAACAGTATCACTCCAAAATACTAAGCAATTTATCACAA
>NW_009957919.1:0-269 GCF_000747805.2 Chaetura pelagica | reverse complement strand
CCCCCCGCTCCCAGCAGCAGCGTCCCTCGGTGCCGCTCGGGAATGCACAGAACTGGGCCACGAGCGAGTCGTTCCGCACCGGCCCTGGGCAGCGCTCACATACCTGGGGAGGGGGGGGCAAGTTCGGTGGGGAGCAGGCACCCCCAATGCTGGGCACACCCCTGAACCCCCTTCAAGCACCAGAACCCCAACTCTTCGACCTCTCCGGCACCCCCTATCTGGGCATCCCCAGACTGCGGGGTCCCCTGATCCCCAGGCACCCCTGGGAC
>NW_009957918.1:0-269 GCF_000747805.2 Chaetura pelagica | reverse complement strand
TCACCTGACTGCCATGACTTTTCAAATATCCCAGGAGTGGCTTGGCAACTTCAAGCAAAAATCTTAATGGTCCTGATTAAAATATCCATCTACGAAGTGTTCTTGAGAGCTGAGCTTGAAAAATTTGGTATAGAAATGATAACTTTAGGGATGCTTTAAATGGGACAATACTTCTAATCAACTGGACATTTACAGAATATAGAGGCTTAGTGTATACATACCATTTTAGTATTTATGTACCATTACCATATTAGAGCCATACTGGATGG
>NW_009957917.1:0-269 GCF_000747805.2 Chaetura pelagica | reverse complement strand
AACACTGAAAAGGCAGAGGTTCTCAACACTTCCTTCATCCCTGCCTTGACCAGCACTGTTGGGCCCCAGGCCTGTGGAACAAAAATCCAGGTCAGTGCAAACACTGACCAACCATCAGTGAAGGAAGGAAGAGTTAGTATGTGAACTACTGCATGAGCTTCAGCTCTACAAATTGCTGGGCCCTATGACGTTATCCATACGAGGGTGTTAAGACAGCTGATGTCATTGTGAGGTTGCTCTCCATAATCTCTGACAAGTGGTGGAGATCA
>NW_009957916.1:0-269 GCF_000747805.2 Chaetura pelagica | reverse complement strand
TGACTGGAAAAAGGGAAACATCACATCCATTTCTTAAAAGGGTAAAAAGGAGGACCACCTTGGAAACTACCGACTACTCAGTTTCACCTCTGTGCCCTGTGAGATCATGGAGCAGATCCTCCTGGAAGATATGTTGAGGCATACAGATGACAGGGAGGTGATTAGAGATGGCCAATATGGCTTCACCAAGGGCAAATCATGCCTAACTAATCTAGTGGCCTTCTATGATGGAGCGACCACATCAGTGGACAAGGGAAGAGCAACTGATG
>NW_009957915.1:0-269 GCF_000747805.2 Chaetura pelagica | reverse complement strand
GGAGTGAGAACAGTCCAGTGCTCAGAATCACTCTTTTCTAGCAGGGTGAGTATACCTACTGACATGGCCTTCAGTGATGGATTTCTTTGTTAGTGGTGATTCCAGAAATGAGTGGGAAAGGTGTCTTTCCTTTTTGGAAGCATTTTGTGCTCTGTGTGTGTCTGTGCCTGTGCTTTGAAGAGTCAGTGGGTGGCAGGTACAGAAACGGTTCAAGTTTGGCATTGAGGGGAGCAGTGAAAAGAGCTGAAAAAGAACTCTGGTACAGAAAA
>NW_009957914.1:0-269 GCF_000747805.2 Chaetura pelagica | reverse complement strand
ATTAGGGGGTTGATTAATGAGGGGGTTCGTTAATGAGAGGGTTTTTAATCAGGTGGTTGTTAATCAGGGGCTACGATAACGAGGGGACACGTTAAGGGGGATAATAATAAGGGGCCATGTTAATGAGGGAACGTGTTAATGAGGGGATATGTTAATGAGGAGACATGTTCATGGACATGTTAATGAGGGAACATGTTAATAAATGGGCATGTTAATGAGGGTACATGTTAATGAGACAATATGTTAATGAGGAGACGTTCATGGGCATA
>NW_009957913.1:0-269 GCF_000747805.2 Chaetura pelagica | reverse complement strand
TGATGTACAAACTGCAATGCAGAAATGCCTTCAGCTGCAATTGCGCTTCCTATGCCAAACTCCACCCAGTCCCACTTCCACAGCAGGAGACACTGCACCATCCCTCTCCCTGCCTCTGATCCAAGGGACTTGCAAGCTCTTCAGAGTGGGTAGGCAAGGCAGAAGAGATGGTGGGGTCAGCCTGTGTGTTAGGGAGTGTTTCAGCTGCACAGAGCTCAGTGATTGTTATGATGATGACAGAATCATAGAATCATAGAATGTGTGGGGCT
>NW_009957912.1:0-269 GCF_000747805.2 Chaetura pelagica | reverse complement strand
TTTTTTTTCTCCTTGTTATTGAGACACAATGATTTTTGCTGCTCTAAATGTTCACTTCCGCTTGTCAGGAAGATAAATTTTAAAAGTTTACATGTGTACATATGTGTGTATCTGTATGCACAGGTAAATGTGCCCTGTGAACATACAGTATGTGAGAAATTTAAACCTGAAGCAAGTAGAAATAATATCATTGCGAAGGTTAGAGGTGAAACTTTTTCTGTGTAGCTTGGTTTAGTTTGGTTTTTAGGTTGGATTTTTTTTTTTTTTTT
>NW_009957911.1:0-269 GCF_000747805.2 Chaetura pelagica | reverse complement strand
CTCCCCCCGACCTGTTCCTCCCTTCCCAGTGCTTGAGTGAATTCCATTTCCCACCCTTCAGTCTTTCTTTCTTATTCCACTTCCATCTTCTGTTGGGAAGCTGGAGAGGGGTAATAGAAAGCAATTCTGCCTTCTGTGGTTCTCCCTGTATTTTTAAACCAACACACGAGATAAGAATTTATTCAATACATATGATGTCATACTTGGGGGTTCCTGGGGAAGGGGAATTATTGATCAGAACTCTCCCCCTCTACTCTGCTGTGGGAAGA
>NW_009957910.1:0-269 GCF_000747805.2 Chaetura pelagica | reverse complement strand
TTCTTTCATAGAGAAAGGCTGGACAAGGTCACTATCGTCATCTGATTGAGGAGGTCCTGCTGTTTTATTTGCTTGAGAGTGGCTTAATTTTTTGTCTGTTTGAGAGGTAGTTGCTCTATCATCTGATTTAGAATCCTCTGCTTTCCCAGTTTCAGTCTCTGTCATTGCCTGAAAGAACTCTGGATTTCTCAGATGGGAGTAGGTGAAAAAGGAGGAGCATTTTTCCTTTGCCTTGCTTCTGGTCACAGGATTAACTAGTTTGATTCGAA
>NW_009957909.1:0-268 GCF_000747805.2 Chaetura pelagica | reverse complement strand
AAAAGAAATAAAAGTAAAATTGAAATAATGATGTCCACCTGCTGTAATGATGTGCATCTGACTGTGTTACACTGGCACTGTACTGAAGAGCATCTGTAACCTCTCATCAGCCTCCATGTCCCACCCAAAACCTGAATATCAGCCTTTTAAAACTTTCTTTCTCTTATAAATAGCTATGTTTAAAAACAATTTGTCTTGCATTTTGAATTTGTAACATCTCATCAGAGACAGGATGACTGACTGTAATACTATTTCTGAAAACAAACTG
>NW_009957908.1:0-268 GCF_000747805.2 Chaetura pelagica | reverse complement strand
TAGTTAAGGAACAACTGCAGCAAGGTCATATCAAGCCTTCTACAAGTCCTTGGAACACGCCTATTTTTGTTATTCCTAAGAAGTCTGGAAAATGGCATCTCCTTCATGACGTCTGAGAAGTGAATAAACAAATGTGGCCTATGGGAGCCCTACAACCCGGCCTCCCCGTCTTGACCATGTTACCTATGGACTGGCATTTGGTTGTAATCGACCTTAAAGACTGCTTTTTCACTATCTATCTTCAGCCTCAAGATACATGTCGGTTTGC
>NW_009957907.1:0-268 GCF_000747805.2 Chaetura pelagica | reverse complement strand
TCAACACCCCCAGGGATGGGGCAGCCACAGTCACCCTGAACAGCCTCTCCCAGGGTCCCACCAGCCTCACACTAAAGATAATCTTCCTAATGTCTCAGATGCAGGTGTTGAGGATGGATTTTTCCCTCTCCACAGCCACAGTTTCCTGGCCTCTCCAGTTGGATTCTGGCTTCCCTGAACAGCAGAGTCCCAAACTGATCTTCCAAGCACCACAGGAAGCAGAAGGACACCCTCATCTTCCTCCATCCCCAGAGGGATTGGTCCCTTC
>NW_009957906.1:0-268 GCF_000747805.2 Chaetura pelagica | reverse complement strand
TGGGCTGGTGGGCAACGGGGCTGTCCTCTGGCTCCTGGGCTTCCGCATCCGCAGGAACCCCGTCACCGTCTACATCCTCAACCTGGCCATCTCTGACTTCACCTTCCTCCTCTTCGTGCTCACCTCATCCTTCCTCTACGTGTTGGATAACGTCAACTGCTCTACTGCCTTCTTCAAGTACCTACAGCTTCTTTTCCTGCTCTCACTCTTCTCCTACAACACGGGCCTGTATCTCCTCACAGCCATCAGCATCGAGAGGTGTGTGTCC
>NW_009957905.1:0-268 GCF_000747805.2 Chaetura pelagica | reverse complement strand
GCTCCGGCCCCGGGGGCTGCGGGAGGGACCCGGTGCTCCAGGGCTCAGGGCCCCGGAACGCTCAGCGTTCAGGCTCAGGCTCGACCCCCGGGGCAGGCGGGCCCGGCACAGCCCCAGCTCCAGGCTCCGCAGCAGGGAAGGGTCCCTCGCAAGAACCATCCGAGCAGCCTCGGCCCCACCTGCTCAACTCGCCGCCTTTTTGTACCCCCGAGACCCCCCTGTCCGGTCAGTGTCCCTGGCCAGAGCCAATCGGCATCCACGAGCCCCA
>NW_009957904.1:0-268 GCF_000747805.2 Chaetura pelagica | reverse complement strand
AAAAAAAAAAAATCACTGTGAAGAATGACATCAACTAGTAAAGGAGCACTATGAAGGGATTTCCTTCTGTAGCACAGGCATTTATGAAGACATGAACGCCTATAGAGCTCGGAGAGCAAGTAATCAAAAAGTGTTCTTGATTTCAGGATGGGATGGAACCATTGGATTATCCAGTTTGACCTTTTATATGCAATAAATCTTGCCCTTTGACTTTACTGTACTGGGCCCCGTGATGTGAATAAGGCAATAGCACTTTAACAAAAAAAAA
>NW_009957903.1:0-268 GCF_000747805.2 Chaetura pelagica | reverse complement strand
GAGAGCTGGGACTGTTTAGCCCAGAGAAGAGGAGGCTCAGGAAGGGCCTCATCAATATGTAGAAAACCTGAAGAGAAGGTGCATAGAAGACAGAGCCAGGCTCTTCTCAGTGTTGCCCAGCAAGAGGACTGGAGACAATGGGTACAAACTGAAAGGCTCACTCTGAATGTTAGGAAACGATTTTTTACTGTGAGGATGACTGGGCACTGGCACAAGTTGCCCAGGGAGGTGGCTGGGGTCTCCATCCTTGGAGATACTCAAAAGCCAT
>NW_009957902.1:0-265 GCF_000747805.2 Chaetura pelagica | reverse complement strand
TTGCTGTCACTGGCTCTACATCTTCTACAGGTTTAAGGGCATTTCCTTCAGGATGTTTGCATACAATATTTGTTCACTGATAAAGTGAAACAACCCAGATTTTTCATGCCCTGGATGTCTCTGTTAAGTGTCCTGCCTTGCCAAGGTAAAGGAAAACATGCATGCATCTGTATGACACAGCAAAGCCTAAAATTATAATCCAGCAGTAAAAGTGGAAGCTGATGTATCCAGTTAAGACACATAGTTGTCTTACTCCCATTTTTTT
>NW_009957901.1:0-268 GCF_000747805.2 Chaetura pelagica | reverse complement strand
AAAGGAAAAGGAAAAGGAAAAGGAAAAGGTGCTCCCGGCCAAAACGAGCCCAGCAGGGGCAGGAACGATGCCCAGGCTGGTTAAGAGCCAGGCAGAAAGGGGACCTGGCAGACAGGGTAGGGAACCAGTCCAAACCAGTGGCACCAGTACTGGGAAGAGTTCAGGAAAACTGGGAGCTGGGAATTCATTGAGATCTTACTGGAAATAATCCCAAAATGGGGGGACAGAGATGAGGTACTGGGGTCTTTAACCCAGCTGGAAAGGGGCT
>NW_009957900.1:0-268 GCF_000747805.2 Chaetura pelagica | reverse complement strand
TTTATTAGGCTTAGAGCCAAAAATACTCCAAACACAGAGATGGCTCCTGTCTTGTACTCTTGTGTCATTACTGACAAAAAGATCCATCACATTTTGTAGGTGAGTTTGTCTCACTTAAACGAACCAGGTATTAACAGCACTCAGTATAAATCCATGTGACTAAAATTTTGTATTCACATAAAAAAATATAGGATGTGGACATGAAAGCCAGCTGAATGTTCTTTTGTTGTTGTTGTTGTTTGGTTTTTTGTTGTTTTTTGTTTTTTTT
>NW_009957899.1:0-268 GCF_000747805.2 Chaetura pelagica | reverse complement strand
GATGGCTTTTGAGTATCTCCAAGGATGGACACACCAAAACCTCTCTGGACAGCCTGTGCCAGTGCTCAGTCACTCTCACAATGAAAAAGTGTTTCCTCATGTTCAGAAGGAGCCTCCTGATTCTCAGTTTGTGCCCATTGCCTTTGCTCCTACTACTGGGCACCTCTGCAAAGAGTCTGGCAACATCCTCCTTTCACCCTCCCCTTCAAGTCTTTCTATATATTGATTAGATCTCCACTCCTCTCCAGGTTGAACAGTCCCAGCTCTC
>NW_009957898.1:0-268 GCF_000747805.2 Chaetura pelagica | reverse complement strand
CTGCCTGCCCTGTGTCCATCCCTGTGTCCGTGCCCACGTGCAGATCCCATGGAGGATTCAGCGAGTGGCGGGGCCGGTGACACCCCAGGGCCCCGCTGGTACTTCAGCCGCCAGCAGCTGGACTGCAGCCCCTCGCGCCGCGCCGGGATCGACTCCCCCCGGGAGCTCTGGTACCGGCAACAGGCGGCCAGGCTGCTGCAGGACATGGGGCAGCGGCTGCACCTGTATCCGGACACCCCTGGGCTGGGGCTGGCCAGGGAGCAGGGAG
>NW_009957897.1:0-268 GCF_000747805.2 Chaetura pelagica | reverse complement strand
TCTCCTCACTTGGGTGGTGACAACTGAATGTCCATGGGTCCTGGTGCTGTAGCAACATGGATGGGGTGGCTTTTATCTCCTTCCCCCTCCTGCCTAGGAGGTCCTGGAGGTTAATGAAGTGTTAATTAGGGCGTGGTTCTTAATTGCAGCCTTTGCTGATTACATCCTGATGGAGCCCAGCGAGGAGTACGCGCCCATCTTCGCCCTGATGCAGGAGAAGATCTACATGAGCAAGATCGTGGTGGAGTTCCTGCAGAACAACAGGGAC
>NW_009957896.1:0-268 GCF_000747805.2 Chaetura pelagica | reverse complement strand
AGGAACCTGCCAGGAGGGGGAACCACCCAAATCCACCCAAATCCACCCAAATCCCCCCAAAAATCCACCCGAATCTGCCCCTGCAACGGAGAGGAAACCAGAGCTGAGATTCGACGTGGAATTTAACCCGAAATGGGGGCGAAATGGGGCCTGAAATAAGTGGAATTGGGCCCAAAATGGAGGAGATGTTGAGTGTAAAATGGAGCTGGAAATGGAACTAAAATGGAGCTGAAATTGGACCCAAAATGGGACTGAAATTAGACCCAAA
>NW_009957894.1:0-268 GCF_000747805.2 Chaetura pelagica | reverse complement strand
TGAAAGAGCTTTAAATTAGATTTGAAGGGGGGAAGGGATAAAACCAGGCCTGCCAGACATAAGACTGGGGGAAACACACCAATGTTTGAGGGACAGTGCGTTAGCTCCACGATGTGCTGAATACACTGGAGCACATTTGAAATGTCCCTGTATAATTCAGGCAGCACCTTAGCCACCTCAGTGGAGGTAGGGGATGGAGATCCACATGGCAGCAAAGATGCAAGGGTTGCCAATGTGTTAGAAACCACAGAAGCACCTGAGAACAGTC
>NW_009957893.1:0-268 GCF_000747805.2 Chaetura pelagica | reverse complement strand
AGCCTGTTGACCACACCACACAGCTTGGTCTTGTTAGCAGACTTGCTGAGGGTGTGCTCAATTCCACTATCCATGTCACTGACAAACATGTTAAACAGAGCCTGTCCCAATGCCAGCCCCTGAGGAATGCTACTCATCACTGATCTCTACTTGGATATTGAGCTGTTGACTGCAACCCTTTGAGTGTGACCACGCAGCATATTCCTTATCCACCAAGTGGATCATCTGTCAAGTCCCTGTCTCTCCAATTTAGAGACCAGGATGTCAT
>NW_009957892.1:0-268 GCF_000747805.2 Chaetura pelagica | reverse complement strand
AGCACAGGTAGCTGGCAAGACTGTGGCTGGTTTGAGGAGGTATTGTCCTGTGGTTTGACCCTAGATATGTGGGCCTTGTGTAACATCATTCAGTATTTTGAACTGAGGCACAAGTAGAGGCACAAGTAGACCCTGGCCTGTCAGAGATCCTAGATCACTCCACTGGTGAAGGTTGCTATCCCCAAACACAGCTGATTGCAACAGGCTTGACCTCCTGTGCATGTGGTGGCCCCAAGGTTCATGTGCATCACTGAGATCACAGAATCAT
>NW_009957891.1:0-268 GCF_000747805.2 Chaetura pelagica | reverse complement strand
TTCTTCCTCCCCAGATGCAGGACCCTACACTCGCCCTTGCCCTTGTTGTCCTCTCTTTGAAGTCTAAATATGAAAAACTATAAATCTTCCATTGTTGCAACTTCAGAAGTAAAAATTTAAGATACTTCAAGAGTTAGATGTCAGAAAAATCTCTTTGAAAAGTTTTGAGATGCCTCTAATATTTATAGAAATAAAAATGCAGCCTGTATTTCTACTGAGTGGTAGTCATTGCCTTAAAATCATAGAATCATAGAATGGTTTGGGCTGG
>NW_009957890.1:0-268 GCF_000747805.2 Chaetura pelagica | reverse complement strand
TTAACAGTGTCTTTTAGAAAGGAACAGGAAAGTGAACCCAGTGGCCATGGACCTATGCGTAGCCTCCATTTTCTTCTTTCAAGAAGTCCCCAAACTGTTGCTGTTCTTATTTTTTTTTCCTCATCTTCAGGTATCTGATCACAACAGTAACTTTCAACCTAGGTTTTGTGAGAAATCTCTCAGTACACACTGCTCCTTGGCCACAGGACCAGAGCACAACTGAGTTCAAGAGCCCAGCAGGGACAGTGACTGGTAGAGAACCTGTTGT
>NW_009957889.1:0-268 GCF_000747805.2 Chaetura pelagica | reverse complement strand
GTCCTCATGGGAGACTTCAACCACCCTGACACCTGTTGGAAGAACAGCTTTGCAAAACACAAACAATCCAGGTTCCTAGAGTGCAAGGAAGATAACTTCTTTTTCCAAGTAATCGAGGAATCAATAAGGAGAGGTGCTATGCTGGATATTCTCCTCATCAACGAGGAAAGGTGACCATGAAATGGTGAAGTTCAAGATTCATAGGACAGCAAGGAGGGATCACAGTAAGCTTACTACCCTTGTCTTCAGAAGGGCAGATTTCAGCCTC
>NW_009957888.1:0-268 GCF_000747805.2 Chaetura pelagica | reverse complement strand
TCTCCTGATCTAAGGCTCCTCTATGTGTTTTCTTAATCCTTTTATGCATCCTTGCTAAATTACTCGTGATAATCAAGTGATCTAATTGCTGACAGAGAATGAAGTGTTCTCCAGGCTAGCTTAGCAAATGCTGATCTTGCACATATACACTACAGCTTCTAATTGGGAGCCAAGATATCTGCTGCCAGGTGGTAACTCCTCCAGGATCTGCTCTTCTGCAACATGCTGAGTTGTTTTCTTTTTTTTATTCTTATATTTCCTAAAAGAA
>NW_009957887.1:0-268 GCF_000747805.2 Chaetura pelagica | reverse complement strand
TTTTTCTGCAGTTTGAAGAGAGTACAGGGAGAGGAACTGGTAAGCACACAGCTGAGACAGTAACATGATCTATATATTGTAGAAAACAGTTTTTAACCTACTAAAACAGACCTTCTTTTAATGCAGTATCTGTACTCATTGGCAGAGTGAAAAAAAATATATCTCTGGAGAAAAACACTGTATCTGATCCAATAATAATCCATTCCATCTTCTGGTCAGTAGGACATAATCCCAAAAGAGTGGACCTTCAATGAGTTTTGTTGTGTGA
>NW_009957886.1:0-268 GCF_000747805.2 Chaetura pelagica | reverse complement strand
AAATAAATAAATAAATAAATTATCCATGCAGTAACATTAAATATTTTCTGCAATAGTAGCATGTTTACACCAGAGTGTGCTACATAGAAAGGATTTTAGGCTGCTTCATGTTTTGCTTCGGAAATGTCTTTCAACATTTGGGAAAAAAAAATGTTTTAAGAAGGAGAAATGCTACCAGCATTTAAACAAACACAATTAATGTGTAATAGTGATGATATTTTCCACATACCTACCCATAAGGGACAGTAGCAATAGTCATCTCAGCTTT
>NW_009957885.1:0-268 GCF_000747805.2 Chaetura pelagica | reverse complement strand
CATCCAGGCGGGTCTTGAAAGTCTCCAGAGAGGAGACTTCTCAACCTCTCTGGGCAGCATGTTCTAGTGCTCCATAACCCTTACAGTAAACAAGTTTTTCCTCATCTCAGCCTTTCCTCATAAGACAGATATTCTGGTCCCTTGATTATCCTCATAGCTCTTATACAAAGGATGTTTCCTTTTGTGTATTTCTGACTTGCTCTGTGCTTTCAAAACTACTGGCCTCTTTCTGCATTTGTAAACCTAAAGATTTTCAGACTGTCTTTGG
>NW_009957884.1:0-268 GCF_000747805.2 Chaetura pelagica | reverse complement strand
GCCATCTCCTCTGTGAGGTTTTTCACCTGTGATTTGTAAGAAAGTATAACAATTTGGTAGAACATATCTGCTTTCTCAATTGCTTTTTCAGTTTGCAGTGTTTAGCTGGGTGTTCCAGTTATGCTTTGGATGCTGAGACACAGGCCCACTCAAAACTTCCCAAAGTCAACATGTGTTATAGTTGCAGGCTCATTCTCTTAGAATCAGTGGTTTCTTGGCCCTTGATGTGATTCCCCATGTGTGTACCTTGTTTTCAGTGGCATGCTTT
>NW_009957883.1:0-268 GCF_000747805.2 Chaetura pelagica | reverse complement strand
TCTTATGGCACTTGGAGTAGATACATAAGGAAAGTATTTTGTAGGGAATGAAAACACTGTTGGCTCCTCCCTAGGCTCCCATAAGGACACGTGTCCAAGATACACAATTCAGCAGTTACTTGAGAACATCACAAGAACCTGCAAACACACAAGGCACAACATCCCAGGGACCCTAACAGAGCAGAACAAATAGGCCAAATGTACTTGGGGAGATGAAACTCATGTTGCATGAAACTACAGCTGGGCACTGACCAGGACAAGAAGCAAA
>NW_009957881.1:0-267 GCF_000747805.2 Chaetura pelagica | reverse complement strand
TTTTTTTTTTTCTCATTAAGAGAGGGGTAAAGAAAAAGATAGAGATTACCCTTGTCTAGCAGTCAAGATCACTTTTCTTGATGAGATTTATATAGACGAAAATGACTGCAGATTCCTAACAAATTTTCCAGGTCTTGATTAGTTCTCAAAATGCTAGCTATATCACAGAATCATAGAATCATGATTCTTCCCAACCCATAGAGACCTCTGAAGATCATAGAGTACAACTCCCCTGATGCAGCAGGAACACCTGGGGCAGATCACACA
>NW_009957880.1:0-267 GCF_000747805.2 Chaetura pelagica | reverse complement strand
CATGATTTCCCCTTGGTAAATCCATGTTGACTACTCATTATAACCTTCTTCTCTTCCATGTGCTTAGAAATGACCTTAAGAATGAGATGTTCCATCATTTTTCCAGGGATGGAGGCAAGGCTGTAGTTTCCTGGATCATCCTTCTTTACCAGTTTCAGTTCTAAGAGGGCTTTGGCTTTCCTTGTTGCCTTCCTACATACCCTAACAACATTCCTGCAGTTCTCTCTAGTGACAAGTCTCTTCTTCCACAAACTGTGAACTTCTTTC
>NW_009957878.1:0-268 GCF_000747805.2 Chaetura pelagica | reverse complement strand
TTTAGAGGAGAGTCAAGTCTCCAAGCCCACTGGAGCAGGTTTGGTGCTACCATGTGGGCAGCATGGACCCCTGGAGGCTCCATTGAAGGGCTTTCCATCCCATTCAAAGAAAACAACTCATCATAGCAAAAGAGAGGGTGAAGAAAACTGACTTGAGCCTCATCTTGTTGGAGAATCAAGTGAAATCTGGTTGGGTGTTGAATTTTGTTGTTCCCCCAGCTGAGCTGATTTCCAAGACTGCAGAAACCCCTGGAAACTGGAGTAGACC
>NW_009957877.1:0-267 GCF_000747805.2 Chaetura pelagica | reverse complement strand
CCCAGCAGAGAGTGTACCTGTCTATGCCATGTGCCATGGTTAGATCCTTCTTGGAGGACCCATTCAACAGCCCAGGAACCTTGGTGTGGCTGCACCATAGGTGATAACAGGAGCCCTCCATCTTTTCCTAAGCTTGAGGGTGGGAGAGAAATGGGTCTCAGGACTGTGGGAGGAAACATTCTCTAGAGCTAGACATGGTCAACAACCTGTTGCTGCTTATTGAATCATAGAATGGATGAGTTGGAAGAGACCTTAAAGATCATCTAG
>NW_009957876.1:0-267 GCF_000747805.2 Chaetura pelagica | reverse complement strand
ACTGCTCACAGTTCTCTTCCTCTTCATCGTCCTCTTCATCATCGTCATCATTGAGGTTTATAATGAGTGGGGGGTGAATGGGTAGGAAATGATGTTGATCTCTGGGTGATTCTCGACCTTGGGCTGGAGGCAGAGTCCCTTCCTGGACAGCCTGTTGCAATGAGGCATCTGCAGGAAAGAACATTGGATTTCTTTTATGAGGAGGGAAGTAAAAGATCAAATCCAGGTCCAGGCCATCAGGTGCAGCTTTGAAATCCTTCTCACTCT
>NW_009957875.1:0-267 GCF_000747805.2 Chaetura pelagica | reverse complement strand
GTGCCTGACCACTCTTCCAGTATACAAAAAATCTTCCTAAAATCTAATCAGAACCTTTCCTGTTGCAACTTCAGGCCATTTCCTATGGTCCTGTTGTTAATCACTTGACAGAAGAGGTCAACATCCACCTCCCCATAGTCTCCTTTCAGGCAGTTGTAGAGGGTGACAAAGTCTCTCCTCAGCCTCCTTTTCTTCATGACTAAACAATCCCAGTTGCCTCAGCCGCTCCTTGTTTGCTAGACCGTTCACCAGCTTGGTAGCTCTCCT
>NW_009957874.1:0-267 GCF_000747805.2 Chaetura pelagica | reverse complement strand
AAATCAGGAATCCTCATCCCCAAATCCTGCCCTGCATCTTTCAGCCCAGAGAAACACTGTCCCATCATCAGCTTGGTCCCTCCCTCTGGTGAAGGCAGGGCGTGTCCCGGCATCAGCGGATTTTCTTCAGACTCAGGTGGATCCCGTTCTTGGAGCGCAGGGTGATCTTAGGTATTTTGTAGGGAGGCCTGGCAGGGTCGGGTGACAGCTCGAAGCGGAGCAGGGTCAGGGCCAGTGCCACCTTCATCTCATTCATGGCAAACTGCT
>NW_009957873.1:0-267 GCF_000747805.2 Chaetura pelagica | reverse complement strand
CAGTTTCATTAAACAAGATTCTGGGATCAAGGCAACAAAGCTCCTGATGTGCTGGACTGTGACAAGTGCTGTTGCTGCCTGTTCATAGCGCCGACTGTGTCGTGACATGTTGCCGTGCTTGTCGACGGGGTGTGGTTTTCAAATGTCTCCTTACTCAGGGATGAATTTCCTTCAGCACACTTCCCAATTTCTTTTTAAAATTAAGGAAAACAGCATTTCCATTACCACCACACTACTATTTAAGGGAATACGAATACTCTGCCAACA
>NW_009957872.1:0-267 GCF_000747805.2 Chaetura pelagica | reverse complement strand
ATGAGCTCTGTTCTCACCTCAGCCCCTTTTTTCTCTCAAATCCGCCCATTTTGGGACTTTCCCACCAAAAATACTCATTAATGGCCCTGAAACCCCAAAAAGGGCCTTTTTGGCCCCAAATTTAGCCCCTGTTTTCATTTTCAGGGAGGGGGGAGGGTGTTAATGACACCTGGTGCTCTCGGTTCTACTTAATTTTCCTCCTCCATTAGGGCTAATAATGAGCCTATTAGTGCTAATAATGAAACTCCTTAGGGCTTCTAATGTAGT
>NW_009957871.1:0-267 GCF_000747805.2 Chaetura pelagica | reverse complement strand
AGAAAAATCTCCCTGACAAGAGGCAAAGGGGGCAACAGAAAATAACTGTTGGAAAGAATTAACAAAAAGTGAGAGCATACATGTCAGAGAGAAAGGATGTGGCCAAGCAACACCACAGGTGAAGTCTTCCTGTTGCTTTTGATTTTCGTACAGCTATGAGCAAACCTTCTCTACAGTTAAAAAACAAGATCCCTTAAACTCCTACAGAATTAAGTCCTACCCACATAACCCCTTGAACTTCCCATTCATCCCTCAGTGACCTCTTAA
>NW_009957870.1:0-267 GCF_000747805.2 Chaetura pelagica | reverse complement strand
GAAGAGAAGGCTCCAGGAAGACCTTATAGTAACCTTCCAGTACCTGATCTGGGCTACAGGAAAGCTGGGAAGGAGCTTTTTACAAGGGCAGAGAGATAGGGCAGAGATAGGACGAGGGGGAACAGTTTGAAACTGAAAGAGGGTAGATTTAGATGAGATGTTAGAGAGAAATTCTTCACTATGACAGTGTTGAGACATTGGAAGAGGTTGCCCAGAGAACGTGTAAATGCCCCATCCCTGAAGTGTTCAAGGACAGGTTGGATGGGG
>NW_009957869.1:0-267 GCF_000747805.2 Chaetura pelagica | reverse complement strand
CATGGGTCTCCCCCCCTTGTTTCACTTGTGGGTCAGAGCAAACTGATCGCGGGGAAGATCATCCCGGCCATCGCCACCACCACCGGCGCCGTGGTGGGCCTGGCCTGCCTGGAGCTCTACAAGCTGGTCCAGGGGCACCGACGCCTCAGCTCCTACAGGAACTCCTTCCTCAACCTGGCCCTGCCCTTCGTGGGCTTCTCCGAACCCCTGCCCTGCCCCCGGAACAAGGTGTGGGGCTGCCCCATAGAGCCCTGCCCCATAGAGCCC
>NW_009957868.1:0-267 GCF_000747805.2 Chaetura pelagica | reverse complement strand
TCCCAGTTTTCCTCAGACTCATTCCCTATTTTCTGCAGGCCCACTCCCAGTTTCCCTAAGATGCCTTAAATTTACATGATTAGACTTTCACTTCCCAATCAATGCCCTGATGAGTAATTAAATGATCCCTTTGTGTGTCACCTGCTCTACTGGGATTATTTTTCCCTTGGGTGTTTCTCTCTCTGGCTGCCAGAGAGGAGCTGAAAATACCCTGGGTGAGAGTGAGAGTAAATCCCCCCATGGGGGTTCCTTCCTACCCCTTCAGGC
>NW_009957867.1:0-267 GCF_000747805.2 Chaetura pelagica | reverse complement strand
GGCCCAGATTTGCATCCAAACTGCTTCAAAATGCGAAATACACTGAGATTTGGCTCCAAACAGGCCTGTAGAGGCAAAGTAGGCCCAGATTTGCATCTAAACAGGTTCAAAACTGCAAATAAGTCCGAGTTTTGGGTCCAAAATTGCCCAAAGACACAAACTAAGCCCAGATCTTTGTCCAAAAGGGTCCAAAGAGACAAAATAAACTGAGATTTGGGTCCAAAGAGGATTGAACATGTAAAGTAGGCCCAGATTTGGGTCCAAACA
>NW_009957866.1:0-267 GCF_000747805.2 Chaetura pelagica | reverse complement strand
TTCATCCTGGCTCAAACCAGGACAACTAGGAGACAGAATAGACAGAATGGCATGGAGTGACAGTATAGTTAGCAGTTAAGCAGACTTTTTCCTGCTCTTCTCTTCTTTAACACACCATACACAGTGGTTGAAACAGAATTAATCGCACAGAGGATAGGACTAGGACTTAAGAAGAAGGCAGGAGAGAGGGCAGCGATCAGGCGCGAAGTACAAACAGGTACTGCTCAGCTCATTCTTTCCTTATCCACCTTTATCCCTCCATTTCTC
>NW_009957865.1:0-267 GCF_000747805.2 Chaetura pelagica | reverse complement strand
AGTGTATGTACACACAAAGCAAAATTTTATTGTAAATTACAACAATTAGGCAACTGGACTAAAGGACATAAATCAGAATATCCTCTACACTCTAGTCAGCAGTGTAAGTGCTGTAGCAACTACTTGTTACTGACATTCACTACATCTAGAACAATAACCAACACAATATTTTAAAGCAGTAGTTTAAAGCTGGCTTCATTATGAAATAGGGATTGATGTTACTTACCTTCCCTGACGACCATGGGGTAGCTCCCTTTCTCTCAGCCT
>NW_009957864.1:0-267 GCF_000747805.2 Chaetura pelagica | reverse complement strand
ACAATAACTGGTCTGGTGGGTACAGATAAAATCTGTGTCTATGGCATATGTTTGCTTCAAGAAAGCTTTCAGATAACCTTCCATGTGAACAAAAAGGTATGGCAAAGTTGACTTCCCTGAGCTGGAAGACAAGGTCAGGGAGCAGAATGAAGCCCAAATAATCCAAGGGAAAATGGTTAGTAACCTGCTACACCACTTAGGCACACACAAGTTTATTGGGCTGGATATACCCAAGAGCAGAGGGAGCTGGCAGAAATGCTCACCAAG
>NW_009957863.1:0-267 GCF_000747805.2 Chaetura pelagica | reverse complement strand
ATGGATTCACCAAGAGGAAGTCATGCTTGACCAACTTGATAACTTTCTATGATAAAATTACTGGCTTAGCTGTCAAGAGAATGGCAGTAGATACTGTTCCAGTAAATCTTTCAGTACTGCCTCATTTGAAATCCTCATAGAGAAGCTGATGAAGTATGGATTGGGTGAGTAAACACTGAAGTTAGTATAAAACTTTCTGAACAGTTGAACCAGGGGCATGGTGATCAGTGGTGCATAGTCTAGCTGGAGGCCAGTAACTAGTGGTGT
>NW_009957862.1:0-267 GCF_000747805.2 Chaetura pelagica | reverse complement strand
AGCAGCCCAGCAGCAGGCAGCAGCTTGCCCGGCACCCGCCCCACCCCTCGCCCGCACTTCTCCTTCCCCCTCTGCCATCACCGAGCTCCCGCCGGCCCAGCCCCGGCGGCACCGGCCCTCCCTCCTCAGGAGGGTGTTCAGGGCTCTGGGCAAGGCTTTCTGCTTCTGCAGCAGGGCCAGAGAGAGCTAGGAGCCCAGCTCCTCCCAGGCCAGGGCCAGGCAGTGTTCACTGTTACCTTGGCCCTTAGTAGTTAGGTGTTCCCTGTT
>NW_009957860.1:0-267 GCF_000747805.2 Chaetura pelagica | reverse complement strand
CTGGATCTGACACAGAGGTACAAAAACCAACTCACCTTGAACTGGCCTGTGCCACCTTCAGGAGCTGGATGAACCGATCCGCCAGGGGCAAGCAGATCGGCCCCAGCAGCGACTCAAAACTGGGCTGCATCAGTTCTGTCAGCCCCTTCATGAAGCTGCTGTCACAGCAGTACACCTTGTTGTGGGGAGTGATCATGTAGGGCACAAATATGTAGTTACCAGTGCACATCTTTTAAATACTTGACAGTTTAAGTTCTCATTTTGTTG
>NW_009957859.1:0-265 GCF_000747805.2 Chaetura pelagica | reverse complement strand
CTTTGAGTGGATGATTTAACGTGACAGGGTTGCATTTTACTCCTGTTTTATAAATGCAGACATAACTGTGATGTGCATCAAGCAAAACAAATCTGCCTTTTGTGTGTACATGGTCAAGGGAGGTGATTCTACCCTTCTACTCCACTCTTGGGACACCCTACCTGGAGTACTGTTTCCAGTTCTGAAGCTCCCAACATAAGAAGAACATGAAGCTGTGGCAGTGAGTCCAGAGGTGGCCCACAAAGATGATCAGAGAGCTGGAGCA
>NW_009957858.1:0-267 GCF_000747805.2 Chaetura pelagica | reverse complement strand
CCAGCCCCTAAAATTCTGTGATTCTGTGTAATTCTGTAAAATGAGGCACTGGGCATGGAGCAACCAAAGCAACTTGAGTGTGGTGTGTTCAGCACAACTTAGATCTTTGTACAACCCAGTTGCTGCACCAGGAAGGGTGGAATAAATTGCATAGTATAAGCAGTGTCTCTTGGGCAATTTATTACAGCTGCTATGCAGAAAGCCTATTGCCTCTCTGTCAACTTTTGACTCAGGTTCAACAACGCTCTTGATCCCCTCCCCCTTCCA
>NW_009957857.1:0-267 GCF_000747805.2 Chaetura pelagica | reverse complement strand
TTGTGCAGGACAGCGTCAAAGGCTTTGCACAAGTCCAGGTAGATAACATCCGTTGCTCTCCCCTTGTCCACTAATGTGGTGACTCCATCATAAAAGGTGACCAAATTTGTCAGGTATGCTTTGCTCTTGGTAACGCCACTGACCACCTCCCCATTTTCCGTGTGCCTTGGCAGAACCTTCAGGAAGATCTGCTCCATAACCTTGTCAGGCACAGAGGTGAGACTGACTTGAGCTCTAGCTCCCCAGGTCTTCCTTTTTTCCCTTTTT
>NW_009957856.1:0-267 GCF_000747805.2 Chaetura pelagica | reverse complement strand
ATACAACAGGTTTTATAGAATACAGACAGTATCACTTTACACTATGGAATTAATGCTACTATTCTGGCAGACTGCCTAAAAAAAATTCAAAATATTCAGGCATTATTCTCAGCCAGAGTATACAAGCACTGTTCCATCTGTCAAACCTGGTATATTGTTCAGAATATGCTTAGTTTCATCTAAATAGAATTCTTCCTCAATAAGCTACTGTTTTTTTAGTTTTCTGAGTGGTTCCTCAGACAGGTTTCACTGTGTATTTTTTTTTTT
>NW_009957855.1:0-267 GCF_000747805.2 Chaetura pelagica | reverse complement strand
TTTTTTTCCCAAGCACTAGAGAAGGGGCTTCATCCCCAACAGCTTCACATGGTCACTTCATGACATTGAGCCATGAAAGCTTCATCCTGGGCCCAACAGTTTATCTTCATCCCTGGATGGGCATGGAACACACCCAAGCAGATCAGGATCTGGCCCAATAGTCTGACATGCAAAACAGATGTGGGAAATAGGATGCTGACATGATGTTCACCAGGGGAGGTGACGTGGCATTTTGTTGACTGCCAGAGGTAAGTGCACAGAAGTAAT
>NW_009957854.1:0-267 GCF_000747805.2 Chaetura pelagica | reverse complement strand
CCCCCAGGGATGGGGCCTTTCCCATACCCATGTTCTGGATCTCCTTGTCTCCTCCATAATCTGTGATCTTCTTGCCCAGGTTGACCAGCACGTGGTACCGGGTGTCGTCGGTCTGGCCCAGCAGAAGATCAATCTCCTTCCTCCTCTCCTTGTCCCGCAGCTTCTCGTTCTTCAGCACCGCCAGGACCTCGTCAGCAGCTCCACAGAGGATGTCACGAGGCTGCAGGGGGGGACAGCACAGAGTCACAGGGTGCTGGGGTGGGAAGG
>NW_009957853.1:0-267 GCF_000747805.2 Chaetura pelagica | reverse complement strand
TATAAGCTGGCCTAGAACGAAACCAACCCTCATTCAAACCATTTAAATTTATACGCTATTGAGTTTCAGTACTCAGGCACCACTGAAATTATTAATCTAGATATAGCCAAAGAGAATCATTGAATCAAACTATATGTTGGGCTTTTTTGCCTGTTTTTTAAAAAAATTCAAGCATTTTTAATCCACAACACAATACTGGTATAACTTCCCAGTAGAATACAAACCAAATTGGTCATGCTTTGTGATTTTCATGCACTGAAATAAAGT
>NW_009957852.1:0-267 GCF_000747805.2 Chaetura pelagica | reverse complement strand
GGACACGGGGGGACAGGGGGACATGGGGACAGCGGGGACCCATGAGGAGATGGTGGGGACTGCAGAGAGAAGAGCCACCTTTCAGGGCATTGGGGTGCTGGTTTGGGGCAGGGGGGTTGTCTTGCTGGGGTGTCCTGCTGCAGACTGGGGGTCCCGAGGATGACACCCCCTCTACCTCCCCAAGTTGAGCGCCGGCGCCGGGACAAGATCAACAACTGGATCGTTCAGCTCTCTAAGATCATCCCCGACTGCTCTATGGAGAACACC
>NW_009957851.1:0-266 GCF_000747805.2 Chaetura pelagica | reverse complement strand
ATCTGGACTTCTGCAAGGCCTTTGACACAGAAGAAAGGAATTCTTAACTGAGACACTATATTCAATTCACTTGCTTCACTCCATTCTACTCTTTTAACAGTCACAAAATACACAACTCATTTATCAGAAGTTCTCTATCAGCAGTGATTTACAGTCAGCCAAATGAAGTTCCATCATTTAGTGTTTACCAACACAGTACAACAGTTAACTATTTTATTTGCCCTCAGAAGTCTTGATATGTTTGTCTTGAAGACACCTGAGATGCT
>NW_009957850.1:0-266 GCF_000747805.2 Chaetura pelagica | reverse complement strand
GACGATTTGAGTCTAGATGTTTTAAAAAATCTTAATGTAAAATTCAAATGCATGCAGAAATATCAGATATGTTTGTGTTCAATTGTATTTTCACTATTTCTGCATTTATTTTGAGAGTTTAGAGTTTTGCTGACCAATCCAGAAAATGACCTTATCTTTCTGACAGAGTACTCTCTCCTAATCTGCCTCATTTTTACAGTATGAACTTTACAGAAGTATAGAATCATAAAATGCATTGGTTTGGAAGGGACCTCTAAAGGTCATCT
>NW_009957849.1:0-267 GCF_000747805.2 Chaetura pelagica | reverse complement strand
ATGGTAGGAAATCTGTTACCTTCATTAATATAGTATCTTGTAGGTCATTCCTGAAGATCTGCCATTTTGCGCAAAGTAATTAATTAGAATTGCCCATTTTTATTTCTTCCCCACTTGACTGTATTAGTTATAAAGTCATCTTTTGAATGGAGGAGGTTGTGCAATGAGAATTGTCTTAAGACACCACCTGTTAGTGTCTTATGAGCATGCTGTTTTTTCAGGTGTCTCTTATTCCAGTAGCCAGTAGATAGGGATAAACAGACTGAA
>NW_009957848.1:0-267 GCF_000747805.2 Chaetura pelagica | reverse complement strand
AACTTTTGCCAGGCTTTAAAAGGCTTACTTTTAATCCTCGGAGTTCTTCCCTTTAATGGGATGAAAGGTAACTTAGTGGTCTGATCCATATGAGCACGTGGACTTTGAAGCAAAGGCCTGAAGTCAAAGAAGCACTTTGGACTTGGTACGACCATTCCTATTTTGCTGGCCTAATTAGTCAGAAGGTGCATCATTCTCAGGGCATGTCTGCTCCAAACAGGTTTCACAAATAGTTTTGGAAACTCAGCTCTGATACCACCTACAGGG
>NW_009957847.1:0-266 GCF_000747805.2 Chaetura pelagica | reverse complement strand
AACCTTAATTATTCTATGATTCTATGATTCTCTAGATCGTATGGTCCTGAAGTGAAAAAAGTATCTACCTATTCATAGTAGGTTCCTAGTAAGTCAAATCTCTTAGACTGTCAGTCTTTGTCAACATTACATTATAATTTTATAGTGCTTCTCATCACCCAGATGCTAATGGATATGTGCCTGTCCTCCCACCCAGGAAGAGGCAGAGCACACACACATGCTTTCTGGTCTTGAAGGACGTGCAGCAGAGCTGCTAGATAAAGTCG
>NW_009957846.1:0-266 GCF_000747805.2 Chaetura pelagica | reverse complement strand
GATCCCTCCTTGCAGTCTGCAAAGCAAATCCCTGCTTGTCTTATTGCAATAACCATGTGGGCTTCCCAGCATCTCCAGATGAGTTGGAAGCACAAGCTGCGCGTGACACGTAGCAGCCTCGCAAAACAAGACAGTTGCCTGAAGAAACCAGCAAGCAGTTAGAAAACCAAACACCCATCAGGGAGGAGATGCACAGCATGGTTGGATTTCAACCCCATCAGAATCACAGGGAGCCCTGAAGATCAAGCCCAACCCCCCTGCTGCAG
>NW_009957845.1:0-266 GCF_000747805.2 Chaetura pelagica | reverse complement strand
TCTCACAGGAGCCACCCCTGCAGCCCCCAGACCCCAAAACCTCACCCCAGAAACCCAGTGCTCCAGCAAAAGCCCCAGGGCCCTCTGGAGAGGAGCAGGGCTCCGTGGGGGTCTTGGCAAAGGTGGGTGAAGGCCCTGGGGTCTCTGGAGGGCAGCAGAGCCCTGCCCAGGCCCTGGAAAGGCTGGGAAATGCCCTGGGTGGTCAGCACAGAAGCTGGACCCTTGTGGCCCCTGGCAAGGCCCAGAGCTCCCTGGAGGAGTGTGGG
>NW_009957844.1:0-266 GCF_000747805.2 Chaetura pelagica | reverse complement strand
TTGATGATCTTGAAGGTCTTTTCCAACTTAATGATTCTAATGATTCCCAAGCGTAGGTGCTGGAACAAAAATGAACTGAATTAAGTGATACATCGTGCTCTCTCACCCCATTTCGGACAATACCAGTGGTATCCAGGCAAATCGGCCATACAGGGTGGCACTACTGGTTATTTCTGTTCACATTTGATCATAGTGATATGCTGAGCATCTGGCAAGATTCAGTTAAGAGACCTTTTGTTGAAAAGTCTCAGTTCAGGAAAAAAAAA
>NW_009957843.1:0-266 GCF_000747805.2 Chaetura pelagica | reverse complement strand
GAGGAAAAAACTTCCACAGTACTTAATGAATTTCCATAATAATCTGCACACAATAGCGAGACAGACAGCTCCTTTGCCCAGTATAGTTTTAGTAACACATTTAGGCATAGAACCTGAGACCCCTCCTTGGCAGAAGGAACAGATAAATAAATCAATGCAGGGGAAGAAAACAACCCACCACCCTCAGTCATTAGCCTAGGAGCCACCTCTATCCTCAGCCCCTGGGGAGGTAAATGTTTCAATGGTTGCTTCTTCAGTTTTTGTTG
>NW_009957842.1:0-266 GCF_000747805.2 Chaetura pelagica | reverse complement strand
CGTGCTCCAGGCAGTACAGCTCCCAGCAGGCGTTGCCGATCTGCACGCCCGCTTGGCCCACGTGGATGGAGATGCACTCGCGCTGGGGGGGGACACACGGCACCCGTCACCCCCTCTGCCCCCACCCCACACGCACGGGACCCCACGGGGACCTTTATCCATCCCCCATCCCTGCCATCCCAGCCCTCTAGCAGGGGCAGCCCAGGGGTTCAGCTGATCCCAGGGGGGACACACGCGTGTTTGGGGACACAGCAGAGGCAGCATTC
>NW_009957841.1:0-266 GCF_000747805.2 Chaetura pelagica | reverse complement strand
GCAAGGGACAAAGGAAAAGCACAAGTGCTCTGGCTCCAGGGGCTGCAGAGGTTGCTGCCCCTTGGAGATGCCCCTGGGGCTGAGGAGGCTCTTTGGGAAGCCCTCCAGAAGGCAGAGCAGGCCTGGCTTTGGGGAGCCCTTCCTGCAGCAGCAAAGCTGCCACCCAGCCAGGAGGAAAGGGACACTCCTCAGCCTCTGGGGTTGCCCCTTGGGACACGAGAAGATGGTGTTGGGAACCAAGAGGAAAGGTGTCCTGGAATCATGGG
>NW_009957840.1:0-266 GCF_000747805.2 Chaetura pelagica | reverse complement strand
TTTGTTTCCCTCTGGTAACTGACTTCTCACCAGCTCAGCAGCATCAGCAAGTGTCTGGTGTCACCTTAGACACATCAGCAAGGCATGGCAATACCTATGAAAAGCTGAGCACATGTGACATTGGAGAAGACCATCCCCAGCTGGAGCACCATCACAAGGCCAGACACACACCAGACTGCCCAAAAGAACAACCCATCACTCTCAAAGAGCCCTTCTTACATCTGTGGTGTCTGCAGGTCACCTTCTGAGGCACCAAGAATATCTCA
>NW_009957839.1:0-266 GCF_000747805.2 Chaetura pelagica | reverse complement strand
ATGCTCCAGATCCATCTCACGGGCTGCCAAAGGTCCCTCAATCCTAACTCAGAGCCACATTTTGCTCTAGTCCCTGGTATTTTCCCCCAAATCATGCCAGCCCTGAGCTCTGCAGGGATCATTGGAGCAAGGGCCACGTGGTGGACTCACCTCTCTGGAGATTGACCACGGTGAGAGCTGTGAAGACCACGAAAGCCAGGGCCAGAAGGACACAGAGCAGCACAACAGCTCTTTCTGGGGACACACAGCACTGCTGGGGTGACACG
>NW_009957838.1:0-266 GCF_000747805.2 Chaetura pelagica | reverse complement strand
GGCCAGGCCCTCTCATCCTGTCACTAGTTAGTAACTAGTAGATTTGGTAAACTATGAACTTTACCTCTAAAGCTGCTTTTTGGATCCAAACAGTACTGAGAAACATGATGAAAATATGGTCTACTGCAAAGACCTACTGTCTAAGTTTAAAATGTTAATTCAGCCTGAATTCAGGTGTATGAAGGAATACAAAATGGCAATGAAATGTGAGTTAGCATGATAATGGATAATCATAGAATCAGAGAATGGTTTGGTTTGGAAGGGAC
>NW_009957837.1:0-266 GCF_000747805.2 Chaetura pelagica | reverse complement strand
CACCACATCCTAACAGAGCTGTTGGAAGACTATGCAGAAAGAGTGGAGTCCAGACCTCTGACTGCCATTCCAATCCAGTCTCCCAAATACAGTCCTCAAGGGATAATAAAATGCCACCACGGAACAACAGCCCAGGAATCAAATCATAACAAGTCCAAAGCACAAGAAAATGTCACATTTCACCAAGTATCAAAAAGACCTGCAGCTGTTACCTTTACACTTAGTCAGCACCCTGAAGTTCTACAGAATTTGCAGTTCTAGCTTTT
>NW_009957836.1:0-266 GCF_000747805.2 Chaetura pelagica | reverse complement strand
TTATCTGTAGTCTTTCAAATAGCCTCAGTGGCAGGAAGAATGCTGTCACTGGCCCTTAAATATCAACCCCCTTCCCCATCACCAGAAGACATCTATCCTGTGGAAGTTACCTGCAAAACCAGATTTTGAAATGAAATCACAAAATCACATACCAGAATGTTGTGGAGCTGCAATGCAGAGTAGAAGAGCAGAGAATCCTCCTCTGTTGAGGAGTTCTTCTGCCACTGGTGAGTGAGCAGAAGCTGATGATTTCAAGTGTCACCCTT
>NW_009957835.1:0-266 GCF_000747805.2 Chaetura pelagica | reverse complement strand
GTAAAAGGAAAAGTGGCTTCATCCTGGCTCAGGTGAGGACAAGAGGGCATGTATGTTGCTATTCGATTAGAAATATCTTGCATTTGCACTTAATTAGTGTATTTTCATTCATTAATGGATTGAGAGCAGCACTGAGAAGGACTTGGGGTTATTGGCTGATGAAAAGCTCAGCATGAGTCAGTAATGTCTGCTTGCAGACCAGAAAGCTAAACATGTCCTGGACTGCATTAAAAGTAGTGTGGTCAGCAGGTCAAGGGAGGTGGTTC
>NW_009957834.1:0-266 GCF_000747805.2 Chaetura pelagica | reverse complement strand
TGTGTGTATGTATGTGAATTAGGTTGATGGTTTCCCATTTCACAGCAGCCTGCAGTCTCAAGGTTGATTGGTATACTCTTGGGTGAAATGGGTGGTGACTCAAATCCTATTAATCCAAAAAGATGGCATCTAATTTGCATCTTGTAAGAATCTGCTTAGGGTACTTTGTTAAAAGGAGATAATGCGTTTTTGGCAGTATGATACTGCTGTCCTAAAAGTATTAAATACTTAAATATTATTAAGTATTAAATACTATTAAGTATTCT
>NW_009957833.1:0-266 GCF_000747805.2 Chaetura pelagica | reverse complement strand
ATTTCAGGAACCTCTGGGCCAGGCCAAGAGTGAGGGGAGAAGAGAGAAGGCTGCAAGTACAACAGGGTCAGAGGAAAGTTAGCTGGAAAGCATTAGCTGGAGGACACAGGTTCAGCTTCCTGATTGAAGTGGAATCACAGTCAGCTCTGAATGGGCTTAGCTGTGATTTCACCCAGCTAAGTCTTGAGCCACCTCCACAATTCATCCCTTCTCATTTCCCAGCAACCTGTCTCAGTGCTGTGCTACCTGCCTGGAAGCAATTTTTT
>NW_009957832.1:0-266 GCF_000747805.2 Chaetura pelagica | reverse complement strand
CACAACACACCAACAGAAAACGCTGCAAATCATAACAAAATATTTTCACTTCTAAACAATGCTTTAAAGTTGCACTGCTGACACTACTAAAGTCACCCTGCCTGCCATCTAGGTATTTTAACATCACACTAAGAATGGGTGATCCAAATTCTTCTGCTTCTGTATCTGCCTGCATCTCAGTGTTTCACCAGTAACAGAAATGCTACTGTAACCTGTTCCTAGAGATGCTGTAAGGACTCCACTCGTTGACATTCCAGATTTCTGCA
>NW_009957831.1:0-266 GCF_000747805.2 Chaetura pelagica | reverse complement strand
TGATCTGAGAGGTCTTTTCCAGCTTTCATGGTTCTGAGAAGATGCAGCAGCTCCTGAGATGACTCAGGGCAGGTTGCTCAGGGTTGGGCTGTGGGCTGGATCTTCTGTTTGTCTGTGTTTGCTTTGGCAGAGAGAGGCCAAGATTTCTCAGCATTTCTAACCTGGCTGTGATCAGAACACACCAGAAAGGGCAGGAAATGTCCTTGTGTCCCTTGGGATCTATAAAAGTCACCAGGGCCACAAGGGCTCATTGTCCTGAGGAGGAA
>NW_009957829.1:0-266 GCF_000747805.2 Chaetura pelagica | reverse complement strand
CTAGTGTTTCAGATGCTTTTATTGTAAAATATTCTAATGAGAGACAGTCTCTATGACTGCAGATTGCTTTCAAATGTTATTTTGGACAAGCATTTGCAACTTGGCAAGCTGGAGTGGACTCAAGCATTGTGTTCCACTGCTGCGATTAGCACAGAGATACGATTAGTAGTATTTCTGGGATTTGTTCAAACTGTTCCCCATCCATGTCTTCCTGCGATCCTACTACTAAATATCAAGGCAAAGGAGCATTAATACCTCAGCCTTTT
>NW_009957828.1:0-266 GCF_000747805.2 Chaetura pelagica | reverse complement strand
CACCCCCGGGACCACCCCCCTGTGGACCTCCCGGCCCACAAGGTGGTCTTGGCTTCCTCCAGCCCCGTCTTCAAGGCCATGTTCACTGCTGGTTTGAAAGAAGGAGGGATGGAGGTGGTTCCCATCCTTGGCGTCCACCCTAAAGTGATGGAGAAGCTGGTGGGCTTCGCCTACACGGCCTCCATCTCGGTGGGGGAGGGATGTGTCATCCATGTCATGAACGGGGCCGTCATGTACCAGATGGACAAGGTGGTGGAGGCCTGTGC
>NW_009957827.1:0-266 GCF_000747805.2 Chaetura pelagica | reverse complement strand
TCCTGCTTGTTCCCCATGCTGCGTGCATTAGTTTATGAAAGGGAGGTCTTTCTTGTCCAATCTGATCTCTTTCTGTGACCACGTGACCCACCTTTTGGTTGAGTGGAAGGCTATGGACGTTGTCTACCTGGAATTTGTAAAGCTTTTGATACTGTCTTCCACAGCATTCTTCAGAAGAAGCTGGTGAATCATGACATTGACAAGTATGCTCTTCACTGGGTAAAAGGCTGGCTGAATGGCCAGGCCCAGAGAGTTGTGGTAAAAGG
>NW_009957826.1:0-266 GCF_000747805.2 Chaetura pelagica | reverse complement strand
ACACTTCTGCAGTACTTGTTGAAAAGAAATTGCACTTTGTAACACAACCAGCAACTAACATTTATTTCTCCATTTCATCTTCTTTGTACACTTTTGAGGGTCTGATGCCTATATTCTTGAATTGCTCCTTCTCTCTTGTACGTTAGAGAGAATTCCTTCTTGAGTCTCATCTTGCTTATGGCTATTTCTCTCCTTTTGTTACCTATCCTAAATTTGGGTATTATCACTCCATATTCCTCCTTCCTACTGTTTCCCATTGATACCAT
>NW_009957825.1:0-266 GCF_000747805.2 Chaetura pelagica | reverse complement strand
TCTCCATCCCCATCTCCATCCCCAGCCCCATTCCTGTCCCCACCCCTGCTCCCATTCCCAGCCCCATCCTCACCCCCATCCCCATTCCCAGCCCCATCCCTGCTCCCAACCCTGCTGCTCTGACCATCCCTGTCCTCACCCCTGTTCCTGTCTCCAGCCTCACCCCTGTCCCCATCCCAGCTCCTGTCCCTGTTCCAGCCCCACTGCTCTGACCACCCCCTATTCCCTCTCCCTGTCCCCATCCCTTCTCCATCCCCATCCCTTCT
>NW_009957824.1:0-266 GCF_000747805.2 Chaetura pelagica | reverse complement strand
AACCTAAATCTACCCTCTTTCAAATTAAAACTGTTCCCCCTCATCCTTCACAATATGTCCTTGTAAGAAGTCGTTCCCTAAGATGAAGCAACCTCCTTCCCCCACCCTCCTCTACAGGTCAATGCTGCCCCTCCCCAGCCTTGCCTGGGGGAGAAGGTGCTCCAAAAAGCAGCCAGGATGCAGCAAACACTTGAGATGGCACAAGGTACACTAACACTGAAAGGTTTCCTCTAAGCTACATCTGCTCACAATTAGCCACAATTTGG
>NW_009957823.1:0-266 GCF_000747805.2 Chaetura pelagica | reverse complement strand
ATTGTTTTATGGTTTATCAACAAGACTATAGACAAAGCCATAGCCTATCATATGATAAGCCACATAGTGATAACAGGGGGTTTGATACATTGATGCAATATGGAGTAAATGAACTGCTATAATTACCCAGAGAGCTTGAATAGGAAGGCTTAATTGTCCAGGGATCCTAGAAGTAAATACAGACTGGTCAGAAGGCACACACTTTGGAATGCCACCGCAAGAAGTGGTGAGATGTGCTCAAGAAGCTCCACCATATGATCACCTAC
>NW_009957822.1:0-266 GCF_000747805.2 Chaetura pelagica | reverse complement strand
GCCACCCTCACAGCAAAGAATTTCATGCTCTCTCTGTAGGGTGGGGAGAAGAGAGACACTGTAATGCCTGGCAGGAGTTAAGCAGAGCAAACCAAGGTGGAAGAAGCCCATTTAGGCAAAAATCAGCTCCTAGGACGAGACTCAACTGTCCTGACTCAGCTCTCTTAAAGGCAGATGCTGATTTGTAATTATGGGTCTGGTGTGATTTGAAATTGCAGTAAGTTAAGATGGTTTAAATACTATTATAACAATTCACAAAATTAATT
>NW_009957821.1:0-266 GCF_000747805.2 Chaetura pelagica | reverse complement strand
ATTGGCTTCATCCTGGCTCAAACAAGGACATCATGTTAGTATGGTGTCCTGTTGCCTTTTATAAGTACAGACTAGGAAATGGCACAGTAAAGCATCCTTGTGTGATACGTGCAGAGTTTTTCGGGCCCTTCACAGTATTTGTCTAAATTAATCTGAATAATTAATGGTGAGGTAATTAGTTAATTAGTGGTCTGTTCCCTTGGCACTTGTGCTACTTCTAGATTTGGTATTCTGTTTCTTTGCAGTCACATTACATTCTGAAAAAA
>NW_009957820.1:0-266 GCF_000747805.2 Chaetura pelagica | reverse complement strand
GTGTGTCTCCCTCCTGCACAGGGTAGAAGGTTGTCCCACAAGAACACATCTATAAAAAAGCTCCACCTGCTCTAGGGTGCAGAATAAATGGGGGCCCTACAAGCATCAGGCAGCCTCCCTCTCCCTCTACCACATCTACAGAGGTCATTATTCCTTGCTGGGCTTTTCCTAGGAAAAGGTTAATTAAGTCATTCCATGTGTATCTTCCACAGCTTGGAGGTTAATTACTTTGTTGGCCAAGCCCTGCTGCTGGATTTGTGCCACCA
>NW_009957819.1:0-266 GCF_000747805.2 Chaetura pelagica | reverse complement strand
GGCACGCTGGCACCCATGGGTGACAGGACACAGGGACATTGGCACATGGGGACCCATGGGTGGCAGGAAAAAGGGACAGAGGGACACGGGCACCTGGGGACCTGAGGGTGTCAGGACACAGGGCCATCAGCACCCAGGGACCCGTGGGCATCAGAACTGTCACCCGGGCAGCAGGGAACATTGTCCCCTTGGGCTGGCACCCGGGGGCAACCATGGGCACCAGTCACCTGGGCTGGCACCCACCAGCACCCGACCCGGGGAGGGGC
>NW_009957818.1:0-266 GCF_000747805.2 Chaetura pelagica | reverse complement strand
AAAAAAAAAATAATCTGTAGCCATCCTGACTCACTGGGACATAAAGCAAAGGAAAACTGATGTGTTTGCCTCAACAACACTGTAGTTTAGCCATGAATTTAATCTGTGTTTCAGAGATGTCCTGGCCATAGTTCACATCTATTAGCCTCATAGTTTTACCTTGACTGCTTCAGTATCTTACTGGCAATGGGGCATGATATTTGAAAGCACCAGGAGGGCAAATTCACAACATACAGTTTTGTCTCTCTGCTTCAAGCCGTCCTCCT
>NW_009957817.1:0-266 GCF_000747805.2 Chaetura pelagica | reverse complement strand
CTTCTGTCTTCCCTTGGGAGGGTGGAAGGGGGGGTAATAGACGATGATTTATAGATTTATGTCCTATTTTCCAAGCCAGTTGTTTTCTCATTTTGTTCAAGCAGCGGTTGCTGCTGGGAGGAGCTGGGCTGAGGGTTGGCTTGGGCAGTTCAAGGACTACTGGATGATTGTTGGTGTTATGAAAAATGATCCTGCTCCTTCCTCTGGCCAGGTCTCCGTGCCTGAGCCTGGGGGCCCCAGGCATGGCTGTTCCCTTCTGCTTGCAT
>NW_009957816.1:0-266 GCF_000747805.2 Chaetura pelagica | reverse complement strand
AAAAAAAAACACAACACAACAAAATAACCATCAGTTTTAACTTAAAAGAATTGGGATGATCATCCTGATGCATCAGTAGTTAAATGACACCAAACATCATAAAAGCAAACTGTGCATATATCTTAATGGCACAGAGCAAAGCAAAACTACTTACGAGGTCTAAACTCTCTGTTCCTCCAAGGCTGCAGAAGGGTTTATGGCTCAAGATTGTTTGTCACGATCTGATAATCGGATGCGTGGAGATTCTTTGTGATCCCACCAGGGCA
>NW_009957815.1:0-265 GCF_000747805.2 Chaetura pelagica | reverse complement strand
AATGGTTTGGGTTGGAAGGGACCTTTATGATCATCTAGTTCCAACCTCTGTGAATGGGCAGGGACACCTCCTGCTAAACCAGGAGGTTTCAAACCTGGAATAATATAGGAACTAGTAGGCATGCAGTAATATTGTCAAGCATTACTTTAAAATGAGTCTAAGAGAGCACAAAAGATATTGTGGAGCCCAAAGTAAAAGTGATGCAAAAGGAAATAGATAAAGCAAATAGGTAACTTTCATAGAATCATAGAACTATTCAGCTTGG
>NW_009957814.1:0-266 GCF_000747805.2 Chaetura pelagica | reverse complement strand
CCCTTGTTAAACTTCATGTGTTTGGTGATTGCCGTTCTCTAACTTGTTGAAGTCTCTCTGAACTCTAGGGAGTTCACAGATACTCCCATTTTTGTATCATCAGCAAACTTGCTTAGAGTTCCTTTGAGTATTGTCTCCAAGTCATTGATGAAGATGAAGAGTGACCAAGTCACCAGCCTGATGTTACCCCATTTAGTGTCACTCCCCAGCCGCATGCTAGACATTTTGTCCAAGTGAATACTGTGAGAGACAGTATCAAAAGCCTT
>NW_009957813.1:0-266 GCF_000747805.2 Chaetura pelagica | reverse complement strand
AGAGATGGGATATTGTTTTACCCTTATTGGGCTCTCAGGATCTCTTATTGAGACCTCAAGAGGCTTTGTATCTATCTTTCCTACAGAATCAGGGGTATACCATACTTCAAGATTTATTTTTGCTTCATCCTCAACACAACGTTTTACTTGTTAGTGCTGTCCCTAATTTCCAAATTAATTCCTAACTCTCTCCTTAAATCCCTTCCAAATAAATTATATTCTGCCTCAGGGACTAGCTGCCGTGCTCTGCAGGGGATGCGTGGGGG
>NW_009957812.1:0-266 GCF_000747805.2 Chaetura pelagica | reverse complement strand
GAGGGACAGAATCACCTCTCTTGATCTGCTGTTCTTCCTGGGTGGTCGTCATCCCCCAACCTCTATTGATAATGAGGATTGCCCCTACTCAGATGCAGGACCTTGCACTTCACCATGTTAAACCTCATGAAGTTCACATGAGCCCAGTTCTCCAGCTTGTCCAGGTCCCTGTGTATGACACCCATCCCTCTGACATGTCAGCTGTACCAGTCAGCTTGGTGTAATTACAAACTTCCTGAGGGTGCCCTTGATCTCACTGTCTATAT
>NW_009957811.1:0-266 GCF_000747805.2 Chaetura pelagica | reverse complement strand
TCCAGTAAGTCTGTATCTGTCTTGTACTGGGAAACTCAGAACTTGACACAGAACTCCAGATGTGGCCCACTAGTGCTGAGTAGAGCAGATGAATCAACTCCCCAGCCTGCTGGTGAAACTATTCCTAAGGCATCACAAAATACTGTTGGCCTCCTTGGCTACAAGGATGAGTGCTTTTTTGTGTCTTGTTTAAGTGCTCCCTAACTTCCTCCACTAAGAGTAATTCTCCTTCTAGGACAAGGTGACCTGTTTAGTGGATGAAGGAA
>NW_009957810.1:0-266 GCF_000747805.2 Chaetura pelagica | reverse complement strand
AGATCATCAAGTCCAACCATTAACCTAACGCAATGCTAAATGCACCCAATTAATGACATGTGAATCAGAGAACTGATTGATGAAAATGCCACATATTTTTAATTCTTGATGAAAATATTCCCTTGTGTCTCAATAAATGACATAACATTGCAATCCAAATACAAAAAGAGTTTTGACATTACTTTTCCAGCTGAATTTCTTCTTCATAATCATTTGCCGCAAGTTAACTTGTGGATGCCCCATCCCTGGCAGTGTTGAAAGGCAGG
>NW_009957809.1:0-266 GCF_000747805.2 Chaetura pelagica | reverse complement strand
AAACGGTGGCAATACTGCGGGGCAGGGGCCGCGGCTGGGACTTCATCCCGAGCTGCGCTGAAGCCTGGCAGGGCGGCCTGAGGCTGCAAAACAAGGAATGCGAGGCCCATAAAGATGATCGTTTGTGGGTCGTTACCGCGCTCATTGCCCGCTGCTGCTGGTACAAAGGAGGGAGAAGAAAGGAACACAAAAGAGAGAGGAGGAGGAAAACCAAATAAAAGGAGCCGAGCTGAGGGACCACCACAGGCCGTGACTTTGCCACCAGA
>NW_009957808.1:0-266 GCF_000747805.2 Chaetura pelagica | reverse complement strand
GGATGGACGCACTGGGGAGAACAGCCCTCTGTATGAAGGCCCATCTGACACTGGTGACCTTGTCTACTTCAATGTTGTAAGCATATTCTCCAAGACTGTATCACAGATGATGATCATGACACTAGTGAACAGAGTCTTCCCCTGTCTACAGATGCTAGCACAGAGTTTATTTATGCTGGGTTTTTTTACAGGATTATGCCATGAACTATTGGAAGAATAATGGTGCCCCAGCTGAGAAGCTCCTTGTTGGATTCCCAACCTATGGA
>NW_009957807.1:0-266 GCF_000747805.2 Chaetura pelagica | reverse complement strand
TCAAGGAAGCATCCTGACCTCCGGTGGTCTGTTACTAACGCAGTCGGACCATGACATAATTTGGTGTCTGAAGTGGGATATGAGGGAAATTAGAACCTGCCTCACCATACTCTCATTTGTTAAATTACTAAATTAAGAACCTGAAAAAAGACACCAAAAAACCAAACCAAAGGCTACCAAAATTGATATAAATTATATAAATGCTGAAGCTGCTTGTGCAGAAAATGACATTTGTGCTGAAAGTGCCAAGGTTCAGGAAAGGTTGT
>NW_009957806.1:0-265 GCF_000747805.2 Chaetura pelagica | reverse complement strand
TAAATGGTTTTATTTTTGTAAATATTGCTTAAATGGAATTTATGAAAATAAACATCCAGCTACCAACCAAGTCACAGGAAATCCATCAGGACATCCTCGGTTTTAGCCTCTCTCTCACTATTCTTCCATTTAAGGGAGAGCATGGATCTCAACTGAGGGATAGGAAGGGGTAGAGTTCAGTGTCTTTTACTAAATTCCATCTAATTTTGCTACTCTTTAGCTACAGAATTGCATAGAACTACAACATAAAAATGCACAATAATGT
>NW_009957805.1:0-265 GCF_000747805.2 Chaetura pelagica | reverse complement strand
CAAGTGGTCCATCTGTCAAATCCATGTCCTGACAGTTTGGAGATCAGGATGTTGTGTGGGATAGTGTCAAACGCTTTTCAGAAATCCAGTAGATTAAGTCAGCTGCTCTTCCACTATCCACCATCTCTGCAGCCCCACAGTAGAAGGCCACCAAACTGGTCACACACCATGGTGAGCACCATGTTGGCTGTCACCAGTTACCTCCTTATTTTCTATGTGCCTTAGCAGACTTTACAGGAGAACCTGTTCCATGATCTTGCCGGGC
>NW_009957804.1:0-265 GCF_000747805.2 Chaetura pelagica | reverse complement strand
GCCAAATGTGTCCTGGCCTGCATCAAAAGAAACATGGCCAGCTGGGCAAGTGAGGTGATTCTCTGTCTCTACTTTGCTCTTGTGAGACCACACCTAGATCCCTCAACATAAGAAGGTCGTTGGTGCTCCTGGAGAGAGACCAGAAAAGGACCATGAAGATGATCTGAGGACTAAAACACCTCTCCTGTGAGAACAGACTGAGAGAGTTGGGATTGTTCAGCTAGAAGAAGAGCCGGCTCCAGGGAGACCTTATAGCAGCTTTCCA
>NW_009957803.1:0-263 GCF_000747805.2 Chaetura pelagica | reverse complement strand
AAGTAGCAAAGTGGTAATTCAAATGTCACTTACTTGTTATGACTTCCACAGGCAAATGCCCTTCCCCAGGATTGGTTAAACTCCTCTAATGGGATACAATAAATCATTGCCACCCCCTGCATCCCTCAGCCTGCCTGTTAGTTCTCTGCAGGTCCTTGCAAGCTGTCCTGGTCAGAGATGGAGCTGCAAGAGGTCAGGGGGACACAGAGGGAACTGTGATGGTGAGGAGATCACAGCAGATACAGCAGCTTCCCCAGCACTGC
>NW_009957802.1:0-265 GCF_000747805.2 Chaetura pelagica | reverse complement strand
TGTTTCCTTTGCATCATGATGTACAGCACTTAAAGGCTTTTCTTCACTTTCTTGCACTTGCTTCAGGAACCACCTCAGATCCTCCTGTTATAGGAGGTTTCTCACCAGGGTGAGATTCATCCGAACAGCAGTAGGCAGCAAATCTTGAGATAACATATAGTTGGATTGTAGCAATCGGTGAGTTACAACAGGAGCTGAATAATTGAAGTCACATACTCTAATGTTAGCAAAGTTACCAACATAAATAAATATTAGAATGATTATT
>NW_009957801.1:0-265 GCF_000747805.2 Chaetura pelagica | reverse complement strand
TAAAGGTATATGAATTAAATTTGTGTTTGAGGATTTAAGCTACTAAACTTGCTTCCCTGCTAGGTTCAGGTCACAGATTAAAATCAGTAAGATACTAAGTCATTAAGTGTCTTACTTGGAAAGTAAGAAATCTATGAAACTGTCCTGCCTTGTGGAGGAATGCTGTTCTGACCACAAAAAACAGCTTAGACCCAAAGTAAGTCTAAAAAATCAATGTAAGTACCTACTGGAAATACACGTTGAAGTTAAAACTCTTGAACATGTA
>NW_009957800.1:0-265 GCF_000747805.2 Chaetura pelagica | reverse complement strand
TCCAGTCTTCAAAAAGGGCAAGAAAGAGGACTCAGGGAACTGCAGGCTGGCTAATCTCCCCTCCATCTCCAGTAAGGTGTTAGTACAAATCATTCTGGATGTCATCTGAAAACATATGGAAGCAAAGGAAGTCATTGGAAGAGGTTGGCATGGATTCACCAACAAGAAATCATGCTTGGCTGGTCTGATAGCCCTCTATGATGTCTTAACTGTCTGGCTAGGTGAGAGAAGAGCAGCAGTTGTAATCTACCTTGACTTCAGCAAG
>NW_009957799.1:0-265 GCF_000747805.2 Chaetura pelagica | reverse complement strand
CCCTGCTGCCAGTGCCAGGTCCTCAGCTGCTGAGCTGCATTAGCAGTGCTCTCTGGCTCCCACCCTTGCCCTTTAGGACCAGCAGACATTCTCTCCAAGCCCAGGACACCTGGGATGTGGTGACAGGTGAGTTGCCTTCAGGCTTTGTCCCTGCCATGAGTAGGCACCAACAGGTGTCCCCAAGGCAGCAAAGGGGAGCTGATCCACTGATCTGTCCTCCCACTAAGAGACGTTCTGCTACGAGACAGCAGCAAGAGGGACGGGA
>NW_009957798.1:0-265 GCF_000747805.2 Chaetura pelagica | reverse complement strand
TTTTTTTTTTGTCTATTGCTAGTTCAAGAAATGCAATCTCTACAAAATAGAATGCCACTCCACCATAATTTTATCAGCAGTGTTCAATGTCCTTTCCTCCTATAGTGGCATGTTTTGGAAATTATCTTACTTGGAATTTATGCTATTTGTTATGTCCCAACCACCCTCTTTTGGGGTTTTGTAATTAAATTAGATTAATCTGCTATGCCATAGTTGTTATCTGCTCTTCACTCTTCAAAAAGTTTTCTTCATTTTTTGAATACTA
>NW_009957797.1:0-265 GCF_000747805.2 Chaetura pelagica | reverse complement strand
AAAAAAAAAAGAAATAGCAATAAAGCCCATTACACTGCAAAGCAAAGGTCAACAATCATAAATAGAAGACTGCACTTGAGGCTTCCAGTAGCTGACCTCTACATTCTTCTCTCTCTTGCCATATAATCCCTTGGTGTCAGCATCCCACATGCCTCCACTTTCTGGACTCATTACTGGGCTAATATTTCTGAACAGTAATGTATCCACCACTCCACAGGTTCCTAGACTAGACCATACCTGACTGCATCGACTTAAAAAAAAAAAA
>NW_009957796.1:0-265 GCF_000747805.2 Chaetura pelagica | reverse complement strand
AAACAGAGAAAGAAGTTGAACAAGCCCCACTTTAGAATAACTTGCCAGGTGGCTCATCTCCTCAAAGCTGGGAAAGGGTCTTCAAAGTCTCCTCAAGCAATTCCAGATGGGTTCTCTAACCCATGGGTTACTTAGTAAAAATGCACAGCTTCCCCATGACACTATTTTGCAAGAAAGAATTGGCTTGTATGTTCATCTCCAAGAGGTGGTGCTGCATAGACCCCTGGGAGGAAGGCTGCATCTCCTTGCTGCCTGTTAGAAACCT
>NW_009957795.1:0-265 GCF_000747805.2 Chaetura pelagica | reverse complement strand
CACCTACTGTTGTTCGGAGCAGAACAATGTCTGCTTCTTCCAAGCTGCAGCGGGTGCAGTTTGCCCACACGTCCCACTCTGGCTTCCAGTAAAACAGCAGCAGCAAAGCTCCACAGGACAAGATGTACCCAGCAATGCACAGGACCCTCCGCCAGCCTTGGGGTTTGTAGCCAAATATCTCCTGTACCACAAAGAGAAAGCTTTCTTTGATAACAAGTTTGACCTTGCTGTTTGTCCGTCAGGGCGCCCAAGCCTATTGAAAAGA
>NW_009957794.1:0-265 GCF_000747805.2 Chaetura pelagica | reverse complement strand
CTGCAACCTCCTTTCAGGTAGCTGTAGAGAGACTAGATGCTTACACCTGCTGTAACAGACCACTGTCCATTTTGGATGTCATGCTAAACACACCAAGAATCTCCTGCTGTCAGAAAAGTTCAGGATATGGAAATAACAAGAAGAAAATTTACAGCTTTTAGGTTATAAGTTTTCCTCTTAAGGTTCAGCCACGTGATGTTATTTCACAGGTCTTCCTACAAGATCGAGATGGACAGGTTGGAAGATAAGGATGGAGAGCAGAACA
>NW_009957793.1:0-265 GCF_000747805.2 Chaetura pelagica | reverse complement strand
AGCAATAACATCTGCCAGCTTTCTCAGAACTCGTGGAAAGAAACGCAAATTTATGAACAGATCAACAGAAATATGTATTTTTTTCACTACATCTAGCATGGCAATGTCATAACACAGATGGAAGACAAATGGTCATCTGGCAGCCAAACTGCATCCTGGAAGGCATCAAACACTGCATAACCAGTTGGTCAAAAGAGGTGATCATCCCACTGTATCCAGCATTGGTGTGGCCCTACCTTGAGCACTGTGTGCAGTTCTGGGCCCC
>NW_009957792.1:0-265 GCF_000747805.2 Chaetura pelagica | reverse complement strand
AGCAGAACTTGGTCTTAAAAGTCAAGAGAGAAGGTAAAACTTAAGCATTTTACATGTCCATAGGAAGGGTGCTGCTCAGCTTCAGAGCTCTGGTACAGACCAGTCCACAGGCATCAACACAGCGCTGCACAAGAGACCTTATTGTGATAAAACTAGTGGTTAAAATCTAAGAAACAGAGGTTTGGTTTTTCCCTTATGTCCTGGCTTGAGCTGGGATAGAATCATAGAATAGTTTGAGTTTGAAGGGACCTTAAAGCTCATCTAG
>NW_009957791.1:0-264 GCF_000747805.2 Chaetura pelagica | reverse complement strand
AAGGGGCACCTGTGGGCTGGAGCCAGGGCTGCCAAGGGACTGGGGTCCCAGCAGTGACAGGCTGGGCTGGTGGGTGTGCGACTGTGGGAGTGGGGGTGACTGCTCGGGCAGTGGCTTCTGCCTCAGCACAGGGACGTGTCGCCGAGGTGATGGCACAGCTGGGATGTCCTGACACCTGAAGCCCCTCCAAACGTCTCGTCCCCTTCTCACCCCCTGCCCACAAGCTCCCGGCTGCTGTGGGGCTGCAGGGACACGCTGGGCTGG
>NW_009957790.1:0-265 GCF_000747805.2 Chaetura pelagica | reverse complement strand
CACTTTACTGCAAAACAGGTAAATTAATACATGCACTTCACATTAAATCCTCTTGATTATAAACATTTTGCCTTCTGAAGTGTACAAACAGATATTTGCATGCAGTATATTAATCTCTCTGTTCTGCTCAAGATGGAAACGCTGTTGCTCCACATTCATGGGAATGACTTTGAAGCACACGTAACAAAGCATGAAATAAGAAGTCACAGCTTAAAATGACCTTTCAAAACAGGCATGGTACTGTGTATTATTAAAAAAAAAAAAA
>NW_009957789.1:0-265 GCF_000747805.2 Chaetura pelagica | reverse complement strand
GGCTGTTGCCTGTCACCTCCTTATTTTCCATGTGGCCCAACCTTCTGTTGAAAGCAAGGACTCAGGTTTTCCACGACTGTGTTCCAGCAGCTCATCAGGCTGAGTCTTGAGCGTTTCTGGTGAGTGAGGCTTCATCACTTCTGTGCCGATGTTTATGTGTTCTCACAGTGAAGCATTTATTATATTCATACCGGATTTTGTCTAGGACACCTTGTGCCCATCACTTCTTGTCCAACCACTGTGCATCCATCTTCTCTGTAATTAC
>NW_009957788.1:0-265 GCF_000747805.2 Chaetura pelagica | reverse complement strand
TTTTCAAACCTGAATAGTTCTATGATTCTATGAAGCAACTATTGTAAACATTAATATAACTGTATGTGTCTTTCAAGTAACACTGGTAAATTTGAGGAAAAGATTAATTTCTGTGACAAGATGACCATCTGGCTGATGAGGAAAGGCTGTGGATGTCACCTACCTGGACTTCCGTAAGGCCTTTGGTACTGTTTCCTACAGAATTCTGATTAAAAAAGAAGTGGCTGGTCATGACTTGGATGGGCATACACTCTGCTGGGTAAAA
>NW_009957787.1:0-265 GCF_000747805.2 Chaetura pelagica | reverse complement strand
TCATCTACAGCATGAGGAACCAGCAGCTCCAAGACTCTCTGAAGAAGATGAAGAAACTCTGGAACTGCTGATCTGAGTTTCTGGCAGATAAAAACTCTCCCATCTCCCATGAGTCTGCCTCAGTGTCTCTGCAGCCAACTCTGCACTTGTGTTTCTATCTCTGCTTCCCCATCTGGTTGTCTCAAACAGCTCTTGTAAGGGTGGTCTCCATGAAATGCTGATCTTAGCAGGTTCAGCTCACACTCAGCATTCAGTTCAGGTGTGT
>NW_009957786.1:0-265 GCF_000747805.2 Chaetura pelagica | reverse complement strand
TTCCCAGATGTATGCAGAAGCTTCAGACCAAAAACCAACTGGTTTGTTGTCTCTCTGACTCATTTCATATTTTTAAGTTGCTCACAGGTTTTGAACATGGGTTTTGAAGTCCTGAAGCTCTTTTCTCCTCTACCCATTAGTTCTTCACCCTGGATTCTTTTTTATTACAATATCAATGTTTTAAACTTTAAATGGAGGTTACAAATGAGGCTTTATCTCTGCAAATATTTGAACTAGTTTGTTGTGAAGTTAAACCATTTTCAGA
>NW_009957785.1:0-265 GCF_000747805.2 Chaetura pelagica | reverse complement strand
AGCTGTTCATCTGCTTGCATGAAGTGAGGAACCAACAGGCCACTTCTGCCCAACACATGGGCTGGATGGATCCTGCCATCTTCAGCTGTTAGTCATGCTGTGGCTACAATGCCACAGAGCACTGCTGGACTATAATCAAAAGAATGGACATAATCTGATCAGCACACAAGGAACTGTAGCCCTGTCCTCCAAGATGTCCTACCGTAGATGAACCAAGAGATGAAAGTGCTGCTAAGGAGAATTAACATGGTCAATAGATAAAACA
>NW_009957784.1:0-265 GCF_000747805.2 Chaetura pelagica | reverse complement strand
GGATCTTGAAGAGCAGCTTTATATCTTAATTTTCATGGTGTAATCTTCATTAATATCTACTAGCTCCTTTCATAACCTAGACTCTCTCTGCCTAGATATGCAAGCATTGTATGGTTGAGTGCTATGTCAGATATGATTGTATATTTCTATGCATTTGCATCTGTTTTTTAGGTCCAATTCTGTATTAAAGTACTCTACATTATGGCTTTGGTGTTTTTAGAAGCTTGGTACAATGGTGTAGGGTGAGCAACTTAAAAAAAAAAAA
>NW_009957783.1:0-265 GCF_000747805.2 Chaetura pelagica | reverse complement strand
CCATTACCCTTTGTCCTCTCACTACAAGCCCACTACATCTCTTCCTTTCAGAAAAAAAACAAGTAGGCTACTTCTTGCTTTTTGTTGGTAGATATTACTATTGAAATTAGCCCTGCAAAACTGCTTAAAAGGCACCTGTAAAGAACAACTTCTAAATAACCTAATTCTATAGAGCCACCCCAACAACTCTGGTGAAGCACTGTGCTGTGGTGATCTGAGGCTTCCTTATCATAAAATCATAGAATCATTATGGTTGGAAGGGACC
>NW_009957782.1:0-265 GCF_000747805.2 Chaetura pelagica | reverse complement strand
ACCATTCCATGATTCTGTTATTTCGTTGGTGAGGGACTATGACTTCCCAAAAAGACATCAATGCCAAGTTCCTTTGACTTGAACCTCAATGTCTAGCTGGGCATGTCCTCAATCTACTTCATGCCCCCCATTTAATCTGGAAACCAAGGTATATTCCACACCTTAGCAAAGGGGTGCTTTTCCTCTGACACTTCAGATTCTAGAAAAAGACAATCTCTTTATTTAGGAAGAGTAACTCACAAATACATCCTTCACTTCATTAAAA
>NW_009957780.1:0-265 GCF_000747805.2 Chaetura pelagica | reverse complement strand
CCATATCCTTTCAATTTTGAGACCAGGATGTCACATGGAACAGTGTCGAACACTTTGCATAAGTGCGGGTAGATGACATCAGTTGCTCTTTTCACTGATGCTGTGACCCCAACATAAAAGGCCACTACACTTGTCAGGTATGATTTGCCGTTGCTTTCCATGTCTGTTGCCACCAACCACCTCCATGTGTTCCATGTGGCTTAGCAGAGCCTTCAGGATTATCTGCTCCATGACCTTGCTGGCCACAGAGGTGAGACTGACTGGC
>NW_009957779.1:0-265 GCF_000747805.2 Chaetura pelagica | reverse complement strand
TTTTTTTTTCTGCACGTTTTATATTGTAAAGCAATGTGTTTGGGTGGGAACAAGAGACACTATAGACAGTGAGTGGGTGGGAGCAGGAGACACTATAGAGAGTAAGTAGATGGGAACTGTGAGGATAACAGTGTATCAGGATCACAGTACATGCTAAAATTGTTCTTCTCTGGAGAAATACTATCATTGACATCATGTCAGTAAAGGCTGTGTTTAGCTTGTGCTAATGATATCAAGAATCATAGAATCACAGAATCATTAAGGT
>NW_009957778.1:0-265 GCF_000747805.2 Chaetura pelagica | reverse complement strand
GAGTATTCATGTGTTATTTAACAGTAAAATTATGAAAGAAAGTCTCTTGTATATAAATTACAGAACAGACACTAGCACTGCTCTGTAGCAGTGCCATCTAAACACACCTGAATTTGACCTATATAATCATCGTAACCCCCAGTCACATTTTTACTAGATTTGTACTCATGCTTCTAACTCAGTATTGGTACTACTTCTCTCCAAGGCAACAACTACATTACATAAATATGCTTTTCTGTAGATCATTTTAAATTCTTACAAAAAA
>NW_009957777.1:0-265 GCF_000747805.2 Chaetura pelagica | reverse complement strand
AAAAAAAAAAAGCAAGCTGTATGTTGATTAGATTTTTTTGTCCTCTCTGCAGAAGACAATGTAAGCAATGGAACTGATTCTAATGGTTACAGCATCTCCATCACAGGATGTTTTTAGGAACAGACTTGTAAACATCTGTCAGAAGTGACACCAGTAACTTTTGCGCTTACATTATGCAAGTAGTCTAGATTATCTTTCACAATTACTTCCAGTGTTGCTTCTCAGTTGCTCAAATGTTAAACACCCTGCAAATGAAATATTATTT
>NW_009957776.1:0-265 GCF_000747805.2 Chaetura pelagica | reverse complement strand
TTTAATTTTTTTAACCTTTTTTAGTTTTTTTCCTTTTATTTATTGATTGATTTGGCTTTTCCATTTGTTTTTTTTTTGTTTGGTTTTCCCGTATTTTACACACCAGTTGGATGTTACCATCACATGAAGGTACCTGAACAAGAAGAAAACAGCTAAAAGCTCTAGATTTTGTTGTTTTCTTTTAAAAAAAAAAGAAAAAACAACCCCAAAAAAAACAAACCCGAACACACACAAAGCCCCGGGGAGGTGACAACAGACAAGGAAT
>NW_009957775.1:0-265 GCF_000747805.2 Chaetura pelagica | reverse complement strand
AGCCCAGCTGAAGTGCCTCTACACCAATACACACAGTATGGAAAACAAACAGGAGGGGTTGGAAGCTACTCTGCTACAGGAAAGCTATGACATAGTGGCAATAATGGAAACTGGGAAGTCAGGGCAGTCAGGTGAAGTTTCCAGTGACTGGAAGAAAGGAAATATTACACTTGTTTTTAAAAAGGTTAGAAAGGAGAACCATGGAAACTAATGACCTGTCAGCCTCACCTCTGCGCCTGGGAAGATCATGGAACAGATCCTCCTA
>NW_009957774.1:0-265 GCF_000747805.2 Chaetura pelagica | reverse complement strand
TTGGCTAAATCCACCCTGGCACACAGGCAGAATCAATCACTGAATAACCTCAGAGCTGGGATACCTGGAATTCTCTCATGGGGTGGATCATCCCAGATCTTCGCTTACAAAAATAAACTCAACAGTAGCCACTTTGGCAGAGCATTTTCAGCTGTATAGTCAGAACACTGTGTCACCGCTGAGTCCTATTGTATTTATTTTTACTTGGTGGCAGTGGGACTTGCCAAAATGTGCTTCCTGAGGCCTTGAACCAGCAATCCCAGAC
>NW_009957773.1:0-265 GCF_000747805.2 Chaetura pelagica | reverse complement strand
GGGGTGTCCATGGGGTGTCCATGGGGTGCCCCTCATCTATGGGGGTGCCCCTCTATGGGGGTGCCCCTCTCCTGTCTCTCCAGCCCCCCCACCTGCTGGGTCACCCAGGGACATCTTGAGGACACTTGGGGCCACCCTGGGGACATTGGGGTGACGGGGACCCCCAGAGATCCCCGGGCAATGGGGAGACCCTGGGGTGCCCAAGGACGTCTGGGGACACTTGGGGACCAGGGTCCTCCAGGGCCTGGGGACACCAGCACCGTGG
>NW_009957772.1:0-265 GCF_000747805.2 Chaetura pelagica | reverse complement strand
TTTTTTTCTCTGAGTAACCTGGTATTTAAATTGTATCATTCATATCTCAAGGTGCAAGTTACTTGTTCCCCCTGCCCCAGTTTCTATGCTCTGGTCCTCCCCCCAGGAGTGCTTATAGAGAAGAAAGGCCTTGGATGCCATTTTCTGAATTAGCAAAGGAGGAGTGGCATTGTGATGTTATCTAAGGCTGAAAAGTGTGGATGATAAATCTGATTACAGTCACTGCTGGCTCTGTTTCTGTGCTTTTTTTTTTTTTTTTTTTTTT
>NW_009957771.1:0-265 GCF_000747805.2 Chaetura pelagica | reverse complement strand
AGCAAAGAATAGAACACTAATACTTCCTTTTTAGTATTCGTCCCAGGGATGGAAAGAGAAGTGAAAATAAACTGAAAACCAGCTCTGAAATTCGGGATTCCTCTCACGGATTTTACGAAGGGCAGCAGAGGTTGTTTCTATTTTGCTCTGCCACGAATTTATGCTTCTCACTCTTCATTGCGACTGAAGGAAATAGAATAAAAGCACCTGACACTGCATCTCAGATTAAACGCATTTGGGCTCAGGCACTTGAGCAAGCACGTAT
>NW_009957770.1:0-265 GCF_000747805.2 Chaetura pelagica | reverse complement strand
GGAAAGGGGTTCAGGAAGATTGGATGGTCTTCAGGAACAAAGTTGTAAAGCCTCAAAGATCAGGCTGCTCCCATGTGCTGTAAGACAAACTGCTGGGGAAGAGGACTGGTCTGGCTGGACCAGGAGATTTTTCTTGGTGTCCTCCTTTTTTGGGTGCAGGGGAGGGACATTGGCACCAAGGATAAGGAAAAGGAGGAGTTCCTGAAGTGCCGACTCCTGCACTTGGCTCAAAAGAATTCCAAGTGATGCTACAGGCCTGGGGAAC
>NW_009957769.1:0-265 GCF_000747805.2 Chaetura pelagica | reverse complement strand
GGGATGGTTTTGGGTCCTTCCAATGATTCTTGTATGGCCATTGCGGGGGAAAAGCACTGGTGTGTCACGTGGTTTGAAATACAGATTATGAGAGCTGTTACTGGGCAAGCGTTAGGCAGATGTTTTCACCATCAATGCACAAATAGGTGGTCTTGAGCAGTTCACCTTCTAAAGCTGTGGCAGATTTGTTTGCCAAATGACTGCCTACTTGTGTATCAACAAGTGGGAGTTGTGAAAAAGCATTTAGCTTTCCATCTTGTCAGTT
>NW_009957768.1:0-264 GCF_000747805.2 Chaetura pelagica | reverse complement strand
TGTGCCTGGCAAGATCATGGAGCAGATCCTCGTGAAGACTCTGCTAAGGCATGTAGAAAACAAAAGGGTGATTGGTGTTAGCCAACACGGCTTCAATAGGGGCAATTCCTCCCTGACTAATCTGGTAGCATTCTGTGATGGGATCATAGCATTGATGGAAAAAGGAAGACCTCTGCAATGTCTTTGATGCTGTCTCTCATGACATCCTGATATCAAAACTGGAAGTGTATGGATTTGATGGATGAACCACTTGTTGGGTAAGGA
>NW_009957767.1:0-265 GCF_000747805.2 Chaetura pelagica | reverse complement strand
GGTGCTGGAATCAGAAAGCAAGGAAGATGTGGGGAACCTAGAATCACAACTTCTGGAACATTTCCCAGGGGAAAACTCTGCCAAATGGATGTTTCTAAACTCTTGTTTTCATCAACTTCAGTTCTTCCAACAGGAAAATGATTGATTTCACCCTTAGAAGATCTCACAGGTCCCCAGGCAAAACTGTCTCTATAGGTTCTTCACTCAGGGGGGGAGGATGGGTGGAAGGAACCTGGAGGAGAACTGAGGTTCCATCCTCTCCCAG
>NW_009957766.1:0-265 GCF_000747805.2 Chaetura pelagica | reverse complement strand
TAAGACAGGATCCAAGACCAGAGAAGCCAGATATAGCTTGACTTATGTGTAGCAAAACTGGTTTATCTGCTTACTATATACACATTAACATAGCTACACAGCAGTTACAAGATCATAAAATTGTTCTTTTTATGCTGGACATGGTTATCTTCTGTCACAAATACCAACCTCTGCTGGGGGCAGCTGGAGTGGATACAGCAAGACCCCTTCTCTTGCAGTTCAGTCTTTAGAAGTTGGGTAAAGCTTGTCCACGATAAGCAAACTG
>NW_009957764.1:0-264 GCF_000747805.2 Chaetura pelagica | reverse complement strand
CTGCTTGTTAAATCTGCTGCTTCAGATACTAGAGGAGCAGGAGACTCATATGTACAAACCTCACATAGGGAGGAGCAGACTAGACAGGCAGCAAGGTTGGTGAACCAAAACAAAGTATTACTTTCCATGCATCTACGTAGGTCTCAGTATATAAGTCAGGGATCATGGAAGTCAAGCTCTTCTCCCTTTCTTCCATTCATAGCTGGCATCCAGGGAGGAGTCTGTCTACCCTTCATTCCTGACCCTCATAACTCTACCCTCAGC
>NW_009957763.1:0-263 GCF_000747805.2 Chaetura pelagica | reverse complement strand
AAAGCTCAGAAGAAGGTACTGACATCAGGGCTGCACCAGGGCCTGGCAGTAAGGGTGGACACTCTGATGGTTGTTTTTCTCAAGATTTTGCAAAACTCTTACATTTCTGATCCAGCTGAGGTGGACATGGAGCTGGCCAAGCAGGGTTTGTGCTGTGCAGAGCACACAGTGAGCACAGATGGGTTTGGATCTTTTATAACTTCTGTGACAATGATACTGCAGAATCACTGATGGTTGGACTTGGTGATCTCAGAGGTCTGTTC
>NW_009957762.1:0-264 GCF_000747805.2 Chaetura pelagica | reverse complement strand
CAATAAGTCAAATATTCTGGATGCATAAACTTGGCTGTGCCTGTGAAGTAAAGGCCATCTGTGTGTGCTATGAACCCAGGCAGCAAGAACTTGTAGGTTTATTGCCCAAGCACAAACTGACTATACATAACAGAGTAAGTCTCACATACATCGATACATTGGACTCATGGCAAATACACAGACTTTACTGTGAAACAGAGGAAACTTCTACTGGAATGCAATAAGGCAGTTTACACATCTTGGAGGAAACTTGGCACGTACCCC
>NW_009957761.1:0-264 GCF_000747805.2 Chaetura pelagica | reverse complement strand
CAATAGTTTGAACCAGAAAGGGACTAAGTAGAAGTAGATAGGATTGGAATGTCCATCTCAAGGAGTAATAGGATTGTCAGTGCTAGAAAACTACTCTTCTTACTAGTACTTGCTGCTCTGACTCATGCAGCTGCTGCTCCATGAATGTCTAACACATAACTTTCAGGAACTCTTGTTGGGAAGATATTACCACTCTCTGTTCTCTTTGCTATGTATGGAAGTTTCTCCCCCCACCTCCTGAGCAGCTTAATAAGGTGTGTTAAT
>NW_009957760.1:0-264 GCF_000747805.2 Chaetura pelagica | reverse complement strand
GTTCCTTGGTTTATGTTCCTTATGTTCCTGGACCTGCTGTAAATGTTTAAGTCCCTGGGGCTGCTCCAAGTGCCCCTTATGTTCCTTTGATGTTCCTCGTGTTCCCGGGGCTGCTCAAAGTGCCCTTCATTTTCCCTGTGTTCCTTGGATTGTTCTGTGTTCCTTATGTTTCTCATGTTCCTGGACCTGCTGTACATGTTCCTCATGTACCTTGATTTCATGTTCCTTGGTTTATTTCATGTTCCTTGGTTTATGTTCCTTATG
>NW_009957759.1:0-264 GCF_000747805.2 Chaetura pelagica | reverse complement strand
AGACCTCATCACCATGTTCCAGTACTTGAAGGGCAGGTAGAAAGAAGACAGAGACTCCCTTTTCGCAAGGAGTCACGAGGAAAAGATGAGGGGTAAAGGGTACAAATTATTCCTGTGAAGATTCTGATTGGACACAAGAGAAAAAAAATTCACAATGAGAACCATCAGTCATTGGAATAACCTGCCCAGGGAAGTGTTAAATTCCTCAACATTGGACACTTTTAAGATTCAAGTGGACAAGGTGCTGGGCCATCTTGTCTAGAC
>NW_009957758.1:0-264 GCF_000747805.2 Chaetura pelagica | reverse complement strand
ACCCAACAAAGACCCATTTCTGGTCCCCACCTGCCTCCAGTCGCCCCCAGTTGATGGTGGCAAAGACTGGCTGGGCCTTGAGCTGGGAGCAGTCGTGTCCCTGGAAGCCCAGGCGGGTGGAGGGGTCCTTGGCCAGGAGACCCTCACAAGCTGCTCGAGCTGCTGGGCTGAACTTCTCCGAGTAGGTGACCGGGTCGTTCAGGATGCGTCGGGTCACCTCCTTGTTCTCCACCTGGGGAGGGGGTTTGGGGGTCCTGGGAGGGT
>NW_009957757.1:0-264 GCF_000747805.2 Chaetura pelagica | reverse complement strand
ACCCTCAGCAAGTTTGCCAACAACACCAAGCCATGTGGTGTGGTCAACATGCTGTAACGAAGAGAAGCCATCCAGAGGGACCCTGACAGTCTCAAGAGGTGGGGCCATGCCAAAGTCATGAAGTTGAACATGGCCAAGTACAAAGTCCTTCATATGGTTTGGGGCAATCCCAAGCACAATTATAGCCTGGGTAGAGAATGGATTGAGAGCAAACCTGAGAAGTACTTGGGGGGGTTGGCTGATGAGAAGTTCAACATGAGCTGT
>NW_009957756.1:0-264 GCF_000747805.2 Chaetura pelagica | reverse complement strand
CACACCGGGGAGAGGCCCTACGGGTGCGGGGAGTGCGGGAAGAGGTTCAGCGTCTCCTCCAACCTGATCCGGCACCGCAGGACCCACAGCCGGGAACGGCCCAACGTGTGCGGGGAGTGCGGGGACGGGTTCCGGAACCAGGCCCAGCTCAGGAAGCACCAGAAGAGCCACCAGGCCTGATGGGGACGTGGATGGGGACACCAGGGTGGGGTTATGGACAGAGGGATGGGGAGGAGGACACCAGGATGAAGACACTGGGATGGG
>NW_009957755.1:0-264 GCF_000747805.2 Chaetura pelagica | reverse complement strand
GCAGGGATCTCAGCTCTCTGCTCTTAAAAGAACAATAGAATTTCAGCCTTTAGCTCCCTAGGATTCCACAGAGATCTGGTAGAAAGACAGTAATCTCCCAAAAGGCAGGAGCAGCAACAGAGTGGCATACCCGTAGGCTACCAGTGATTTCCGCTCTCATTTCAATAGAGGCAGAAGCCCCGCCCTGCTGTCTGGTGTCTTCTCACCAGGTTAGGGTGACAAAGCGCACCATCCCAGGTGCTGCAATGCATTATGCCATCTGCA
>NW_009957754.1:0-264 GCF_000747805.2 Chaetura pelagica | reverse complement strand
TGTTAAATGTTGTTTTAAGTGTATCATTGACTTTCAAGAATTTGAGAAGGAAGGGAATACCACAAAAGATAAGCAGTAAGCAGAGAGAAATAGTAAAAAAAAAAGGCTTTGTTAGATTATTCGGTCAGAGTCAACAGAAGCAACATGTACCTCAAAAACCTTGCAATAGGAATAAAATAAGTAGAGTGTTTATCAACCTACTTTGACAAAAAATATTAAAATAGCAAAAAAAGGAGGAAAAAGAATACTTTGTCATCTCACTGA
>NW_009957753.1:0-264 GCF_000747805.2 Chaetura pelagica | reverse complement strand
GAGCGCCCCAGGCCACAGCACGGAGCCCCACCCAGTGCCCCTCTGCTCTCCTGCTGCTCTGGGCACCCACCCAGCAAACACCAAGTTCCCTATCCCAGCATCAGAAGAGGAAATCTCCTTCCCTCCAGTGACATAACTGTGGGACTGCCCTGGGGCTCCTCTGGCACAGAGGTTGGGTGCCCACAGCCTGCAGTCACAGCTAGAAAGACCTGCCAGGACAGACTGTGATCTAGCTCTGTCTTGCTCAGCCCTCTGCAGGGACTG
>NW_009957752.1:0-264 GCF_000747805.2 Chaetura pelagica | reverse complement strand
GCTCTTTCAACCCAGGCCTCCCCACCGTGTCACAGCGGCCTCACCTTTGTCTTCCTTCTGCTCCTCCTGCTTCTCTGCCTGTTTTTCCGCCAGCTCCCGCATCCGCTGCTTCTCCAGTTTCTTCAGGAGCTTCATTTCCTTCCATTTTTTCTTCTCGGCTTTCCCTGGAACGCAGACACCGCCTCGCTCTGAGCACCGGGCCCACTGAGGTGCGGGGGATGCGCAGGGACACGGGGAGCTCAGGGGGGGCTCCCCCCGGTCCCC
>NW_009957751.1:0-264 GCF_000747805.2 Chaetura pelagica | reverse complement strand
TTTATAGCAGCCTTCCAGTACCTGAAGGGGTGACTGGAAAGCTGAAGAGGGACTTTTTATCAGGGCCTGTTGCAAAAAGAAAAGGGGTAATGATTTTAAGCTGAAAGAAGGGAGATTTAGGTCACATGTTGGGAAGACATTTTTTACAATGAGGGTGGTGGAACACTGGCACAGGTTGTCTGGAGTGGTAGTAGAAGCTCCACCTCTGAAAACATTCAAGGTCAGGTTGAATAGGGCCCTGAGCAGCCTGATCTAGTTGAAGAT
>NW_009957750.1:0-264 GCF_000747805.2 Chaetura pelagica | reverse complement strand
ACTGCTCCCCATCCCTGTCTTCCAGCTCAGGAAACTGGGTAGCCAGTGAACAATTGGTCCTTCTACTAAAGACTGAGGCAAAAAAGACATTATGTACCTCAGCCATCTCCTTATCCCTGATCCCTATGTTTCTCCCTGCATCCAATTAAGGACAGAGATTCTCCTTAATCCTCCTTTCATTGTTAACATGTTTATCAAAGCATTTCTTGTTATCTTTGAAAGCTGCAGCCAGACTGATTTCAAGTTGGGCTTTGGCCCTTCTGA
>NW_009957749.1:0-264 GCF_000747805.2 Chaetura pelagica | reverse complement strand
GTGCAGGAATGGACAGTGATAGCTGGGAGCCTGCAGGGCCAGGCTGAGTGCTGTGTGCATGAAAATCACCATCACCAGAGATCTCTGTCTGCCGTTTACCATAAAATATTGTACAGAGTGAAGATAACTCAGCAGTAACTGCTCATATCCTTATGTTATAAATTTTCAATGCATTTACAATGTCTCATTTGAATTCAGGGCAATGTACCTTAGTGAAATTGAAGGTACCTCAAGCTAATTGACAGGGTGAACTAATGTACATTT
>NW_009957748.1:0-264 GCF_000747805.2 Chaetura pelagica | reverse complement strand
TTACCCAGCTGAAAATCTAGTTTTTAAGAATTATCTGCAAGTTTCTCCAACTGTGAACAGTGTCAGCATGCATATCCGAGATCATTGTTCTCCAAATGTTGTATCAGTGGGTAATTGCCAACCTTAGATATTTCTCACAGAACTATATCACTTTATGTGGCCAGGTGACATATAGGGAATGAGTTGAATTTATTAAAAGGAAAGTGAAAAAGATACTTCTATCAGATGGTGTGTAGGACAATGATATCTGTGTGTCAGCCAAGG
>NW_009957747.1:0-264 GCF_000747805.2 Chaetura pelagica | reverse complement strand
AACAACTGATGCTGGGGCTGTTGAGTTTTAAGCAAATGAAAAATAGCTAACTGGGATTACTGTAGTGACTGAATCTGCTTAGTGGATCCTGGTACAAAGCTCTAACTAGGAAGGGTAATATCTGTACCTGGCACCATTAAGAAGACATGTTGGTCACTCAAGAAAAAGATGTTGCCTGTGCTTTCTTGTTAATATTGAGCCCCAAATAGTACTTCTTTTTCCTCTAATAATGGAATTTGAGCTTTAGTCAGCCCAAGTCAATGC
>NW_009957746.1:0-264 GCF_000747805.2 Chaetura pelagica | reverse complement strand
CAGATCAGGTGAAATCCAGTCTTTTTTGTTAAACACCAATATAGATCTCGCATGAGGTGTTAGCAGTTCCAAGTGGTGTATGAGTGTTGCTTCCCCTGTGGGACACTGTGGTTTTGCAAGACAGGTACAACTTTGAAATACACAGAGACAGAGAACAGTATAATGGAGAAAACTCCATCATGAGCACATCGAGCCCTGCTAATTTTTGATTTGTATTCAACATTACTCTCATCCATTTGTGGGTCTAATTTCATCTTAGTAGAA
>NW_009957745.1:0-264 GCF_000747805.2 Chaetura pelagica | reverse complement strand
CTCCCAGTGTGAGAAGAGGTTTTACCAGAGATGGGATCTCGTCCCTTATTTCCTGACCCAGCTCAGGGATCACCAAGAGTGAAGGGGCACGGTCAAGATCACCCTCTTTCCAAAATGAGATGAAAGCAGAGTCTTTATCATGGTGACACCATCCTCAAGAGACAAAGCGGGTGTGATGGGAGGGACACAGGGTATTATTTGAAGGGAGGGGAAATACTCATATGGAGCGTTTAAGGGTGAGTTAGTGATGGGATTTACAAGGAA
>NW_009957744.1:0-264 GCF_000747805.2 Chaetura pelagica | reverse complement strand
TGCCCAGCAAGATCATGGAACAGATCCTCCTAAAGGCTCTGCTAAGGCACATGAAAAATATGAAGGTGACCACCATGGCTTCAGCAAGGGTAAATCATGCCTTGTTAATTTGGTGACTTTTTATGATGGGGTCACAACGATAGAAGAGCAACTGACACCATCTACCTGGTGTTGTGCAAAGCAGTTGAAACTGTTCCACATGACATCCTGGTCTCAAAATTCGAAGGATATGAATTTGATGGATGGAACACTCAGTGGATAAGG
>NW_009957743.1:0-264 GCF_000747805.2 Chaetura pelagica | reverse complement strand
TTTCTCAGCATTAAATGCAGCGTCGTTAGCAGCTCTTTGTGGTGCTCAATATATGTATTTAATTTAACAGAGCTAATGGAAGAGCATTCTTGTTTGTGAGATTTGGTTTCAGATGTTCCTTGGAACAGTGTTAACAGGGAGTGAAACTGGCCTGGAATTTCCACTGGCCACGAGGCCAGTAAAACAAAGTGGCTTCTGAAAATTTGGGCCAAATCAGGTACTATCCAGGAGGGGGAACAAAAATCTCTCAACCTTTCCCTTGTT
>NW_009957742.1:0-264 GCF_000747805.2 Chaetura pelagica | reverse complement strand
CAAATCCATACTGTTCCAGTTTCAATACCAGAATGTTGTTCAGGAGAGTGTCACAAGCTTTGCATGGGTCCAGGTAGATGATGTAAGTTGCTCTTCCTTTGTCCACTGATGTTGTTACCCCATCATAGAAGGCCACCAAATTAGGCAGGATTTACCCTTGATGAAGCCGTGTTGGCTGCCACCAGTAACCCCTTTGTTTTCTATATGCCTTAGCATATAGATAGGTGGATCTGCTCCATGATCTTGTCAGGCACAGGGGTGAGA
>NW_009957741.1:0-264 GCF_000747805.2 Chaetura pelagica | reverse complement strand
ATTTTGGGGTGATTGCTGGTGATTTTGGGGTAATTTCTGCTGATTTCGGGGTGGTTTATGGTGATTTTGGGGTGATTTTGGGGTGATTTCTGTTGATTTTGGGGTGACTTCTGGTGATTTGGGGCGATTTATGGTGATTTGGGGCTATTTCGGGGTGATTTATGGTGATTTCGGGGTGATTTCTGTTGATTTGGGGCGGTTTCTGTTGATTTCGGGCTGATTTCTGTGGATTTCGGGCTGATTTCTGTTGATTTCGGGGTGATT
>NW_009957740.1:0-264 GCF_000747805.2 Chaetura pelagica | reverse complement strand
AGAAAGCTATCAGATTGGTCAAGCATGATTTTTTTATCTTTGTAGATCCATGTTCACTACCCCTGAAAACCATCTTTTACTCCTCATGCTTAGACATGACATCCAGAATGAGCTGTGCCATCACCTTTCCAGTGATGGAGCTGAGGCTGACTGGCCTATAGTTTCATGGATCTTCCTGCTTGCCCTTTCTGAAGACTGGAGTTATACTGACTTTTCTGCAGTCCTCAGGCACTTTTCCTGTTCTCCAGGACTTTTCAAAGATGA
>NW_009957739.1:0-263 GCF_000747805.2 Chaetura pelagica | reverse complement strand
TTCCCAGTTGCTCCTATTGCTGCTTCTATCTTCCCTGTCTTCCTGCCCAACACCTCTTACCTACCCACTGCCCATTGTGCCACTACTCTGGTGTACACCTCATTTTGATCACCAGCCAAGCACACTCTGTCTCAAGTACCCCCTTTTCTCATTGCCAAAGAAAGAATAACTGGAGCAGCTGTGACAGGAGCTTCTGTTCATTCTACCTACATGTCTATTTAAGCACATGAAAGCTTAGCATTCATTTAAAAATATTATATTAT
>NW_009957738.1:0-263 GCF_000747805.2 Chaetura pelagica | reverse complement strand
CCTCACATGAGAGAGGGGTCCTCACATGCTCCTTCCCCTCCTGTCTGCCTAGCAGCCTGGTGGTGAGACCCAGACATCTGGAGATCAGCACTCAAATCCTTGTTCCAACCCCATGCAAAGTCAAGACAGATCCCCATGTCCATACCCAGAACACCAGGGTCTCCAGGGCATATTTGCTGACTTGGGCAAAATTTCCATCATGGACATGGGACACTTTTCCTTGTGTAGCTTTCATGAAACCTCACTCAATACTACAAATATCC
>NW_009957737.1:0-263 GCF_000747805.2 Chaetura pelagica | reverse complement strand
TTGGGGCTCTGGAGGCCATTAATGGCTGCCCTGAAGGGCTGATTAGGGCTAATGAGGGTTAATGAGGGGCTAATGAAGGGCTAATTAGCGCTAATTAGCGCTAATGAGGCACCTGGGTGTCCAGGAACACGACCCTCTCCTGGGTGATGAAGAAATCGATGCCCCCGGTCTGAGCCCCCCCCCGTTCCCGCAGCTCCGGGGGGGCGGGGCGGAACACGAAGGACCTGGAACCAGTACAGACCAGTAGAAACCAGTATAGACCA
>NW_009957736.1:0-263 GCF_000747805.2 Chaetura pelagica | reverse complement strand
CAAGATTCCTGGCCCTGGGACTCCTCTGGCTCTTTCTGCTGCCCCAGTGAAAGAGCAGCCTGTCCCAAGCTGGTGTAGGCAGGAAAAAGTTCGTCTGTGTCGTTCATTTCCCTTTGGAACTAGAGAATTGTTCCCCTGCTCCTCTCCAGGAACATCCGTGCTCTCGAGAGCTTTTCCGCAGGCGCCGTGCGGGGTGAGCCGAGTGTCCTGCCCGGCCTGCCCTGGCGGGACAAGGGGATGATCCTGCCCTTTCCTGAGGGGAA
>NW_009957735.1:0-263 GCF_000747805.2 Chaetura pelagica | reverse complement strand
AAAAAAAAAAATCTGCAAATGGTTAAGAGGCAGCAACTTTTGGGTTTTTCCTACTTGTTGAGAACTTCCTTGTTATGTTTTTGAAGTTTTTGTTTTTAATAGACCAGAAGTGTTTAAGAGGCTTCCTGAGATTATGTCAATCGATAAGATAACAAGCTCTGCAAGCTCATCTATAGTATGTAATGTATTTATGATGTATGTGTTCTGATGACAAAGTTTAAATGACAGGGTGCCTTTATTTTGTGGTGTGTTGTTTTTTTTTT
>NW_009957734.1:0-263 GCF_000747805.2 Chaetura pelagica | reverse complement strand
GGGACTTTCAAGAATAAAGCTTTTATTTTTAAAAACCTGAGCCGTATATAAGCCGAAGGAGGCAAATAAGTGAAAGATTGTGTGCTATCTAAACGTTACCTTCTCTTGGCATCACCTACTGACCTTGCACAGAATGTGTCAGGGGTAACAAATAGCCCCTTATTGCTGAAGGAACCAGGGGCACTCAGGAACAAATTTTCCTTGACCTAACATGTTCTTTGACCATGACATGCTTTGCTGTTTTCCCAGCACGAGTCTTTATT
>NW_009957733.1:0-263 GCF_000747805.2 Chaetura pelagica | reverse complement strand
TTGACTGTACTTTCTACATGGAAGATATTGCTATAAAAAATTCTATAGGCTCTCTAGGAAGCTGTACAAAGCCTTGGGCTTGCTGGAAACCTGGAACTACAGGCCAGAATTTCCAAATCGGGAGGAGTAAAGTTTGGCATCTAGTATTAAATTTAGACAGGTGAAGCTTGATTTCAAAGACACAGTCATAATTTCCCAAGAAACTTGGTAAAGCTGAGTGCCTGACCTTTTATTGTGTATATGAAATGTTTCCTGTAACTAAA
>NW_009957732.1:0-263 GCF_000747805.2 Chaetura pelagica | reverse complement strand
GGTTCATCCATGGGAGGTGGTTCCTCCATGGGGATGTTGCTCTCCTCGAGGAAGGTGCCCTGGATGTCCCCAGGTGCTCCCAGCTGGGATGGGTTATTCCCAGCCCCCCCGTGTTGCAGCAGGGAGAAGATGCCACCCGGGACCCTGTGGGTGCTGATGCCAGTGGCAGAGAGTGGTCCAAGCTTCTGGAGGCTGGGATGGGGAGAGGGGCTTTGGGGAGGGTCCTCCCAAGGAGGAGCTCTGCTCATCCCTCGCTCTGGCAC
>NW_009957731.1:0-263 GCF_000747805.2 Chaetura pelagica | reverse complement strand
TCAATGGCTCAATGTCCAAGTGAAAACCAGTGATGAGTTGTGTCTCTCAATGATCTGTACTGGGACCAAGACAGTTTAATATCTTTGTCTATGACATAAGTAGTGGAATAGAGTGCAGTTGTGCAGTTGCAAATTGAAAGAGAGTAGATTTAGATTAGATAGAAGGAAGACATTTTTTATAATGAAGGTGGTGAAACTCTGCAATAAGTTGTCCAGAGATGTCATGGATTCCCCATCATTGGAACTGTTCAAGGTCAGGTTGG
>NW_009957730.1:0-263 GCF_000747805.2 Chaetura pelagica | reverse complement strand
AGCTGGGTATTTCTGTGTATAGTATGTTGATGTATTTTACAACACTGCATATAAACTATGGGAGTGTCACTGAAACTATGCAGACACAGGCCAGCTGATTAGCAAGCATATACATTCCTGGCTTTTCTGTCATGAATAGAAAAGAGCAATTCTTGTTGAACTCGCCATCTATATTGTATAGGATTGTATCTGTTGCTAATTTTTGTGGGAATTGTGGAAGGACAGAAAAGGTAGGATCAAGTCCATTAAAGAAAAAAAAAAAA
>NW_009957729.1:0-263 GCF_000747805.2 Chaetura pelagica | reverse complement strand
GCTGCTGCTGCTGCTTCCCACTCTTCTCAACACTCCCCTGAAAATTAATTAATTCCATTAATTGAATAAACAAACAACCCTCCAGGCTCGGCAGCACCTGCTGTGCAGCACCTCAAGCTGCAGAAACATCATCTGCTCCCAGGTTGACTTGCTGAGCAGGAGCAAGGGGTCCAGGTCTCAGTGACATAAAATTGAGGCCATTTGGGAAGGACCTGGGGCTGGGAGGGGTTGCAGGGCAACCTTCACCCCAAACTTGCACCTGT
>NW_009957728.1:0-263 GCF_000747805.2 Chaetura pelagica | reverse complement strand
TGGGGTGCCAGGGGCTGGGGCTCTAGGAGATTATTTGTGCTGCAGAATGTCAGGAGCGGTACAGGGCTCAGTGCTGGGGCCAGCTTAACCTCTTTATCATCTGGAGGAGGGGGGAGTGTCAAGAGGAACGGGCCAGTCTCTTTTTGGTGGTGCCCAGTCTTAGGACAAGGAACCATGGGTATAAGCTAAAACATAGGAAGTTGCACGTCAACATGAGCAGAAACTTCTTCAATGTGAGGGTGATGGAGCATTGGAACAGGCTG
>NW_009957727.1:0-263 GCF_000747805.2 Chaetura pelagica | reverse complement strand
GTGCTTTTAAAAAGGTTGTAAATCATGCTGTGAATGCTCACCATTTACATTTTAAGTGAAATAGGATGTCAAACCATTTTGCTTTATGTTTATTTTCAAGCACTGTAGGCTTTACTGGCCACTTTCTCTGCTGCCTGCGCCGTTTAAATCATCTTGTGTATAACCAAAGATGCAGGGAATATAAATCTCACGTGGTGTGTGTATACAACCAATTATTCTTGTGAAATGCAGCCTGCCAGCTAGAAATCACAGCACCTGAGACA
>NW_009957726.1:0-263 GCF_000747805.2 Chaetura pelagica | reverse complement strand
CACACAATGCTTGTGCATGTGGAAACTTAGCAACTGTCAACATACATTCTCAGGGATTTATCACAAAAAAAAAATAATTTAAAAGAATGAGAGCATTTATTGTACTATATATATATTATAGTATATGTCTGAATACTGAAAAAATATAACATTAATTTATTTAAAAAAATCTATGTAATGCAAAATATTTGATGCTGCAGTAGCTTGGTTTTAAAAAAAGAAAACCTATCCTAAGGACTAAAGTGCGCCTTGCTTCAGGGTTG
>NW_009957725.1:0-263 GCF_000747805.2 Chaetura pelagica | reverse complement strand
TCTCCTGGCACCTGAAGTAAACAGCATCAAGCACAACCATGAAATAGGTGTTCAATGCTGCCTTCTCCAGACCAGGGGTTTGAAATGTCCTTTTTGTGGTGGTGGGAGCAATGGGAGGTGTTGGAAGAGCAGGGAGAGACATCACAGCACCTCATCTCATTCTCCAGGTTTTATTTGCTGGGCTGTCCTGGGGTGGGAACACCAGGATATAGATATAGAAGCCCATAAAAGCTTTTGTCTCTGGTGTGGAGTGTTGGAGATGT
>NW_009957724.1:0-263 GCF_000747805.2 Chaetura pelagica | reverse complement strand
GGCAATGAGAGAGATGAATGGTGGTGGGGACAGTCACAGAGCTGCCTCCAGCAGGGTGATGAGGCTTCCTCTGCTGAGCTGGCCTCCTGGCTCAGTAACTGAGCTTTGGACACCTCCCCTACGAGTGGAGACACGTGTGGGACTTCCCAATGGCTGGGACAGGTTCTCCAAGCCCTGCTGCTCCCAGGGACTGTGGCTCTGGGTGATGGGAACAAATGATTAGGGCACTTGATGATGTGCTCAGCCAGGCTACCAAGGGCAAC
>NW_009957723.1:0-263 GCF_000747805.2 Chaetura pelagica | reverse complement strand
TCCACTCATCACTGTTCTTCATTTGGACATCCATTGACCACTACTCTTCCAGTGTAAACAGCCAGCTAATTCCTTATCTACCAAGTGGTCAATCCATTGAACCCATATCTTTCCAAGTTAGAGACCAGGATGTCATGCAGGATAGTTTCAAATGCTTTGCACAAGCCCAGATAGATGACACCAGTTGCTCTTCCCTTGTCCACCAAAGAGACACTTCTTAGTAAAAGGCCAACAAATTTGTCAGGCATGATTTGCCCTTGGTG
>NW_009957722.1:0-263 GCF_000747805.2 Chaetura pelagica | reverse complement strand
TCAAGTTGATGGCCCACAGGACAGAGACCAGAGAGATAAAGTCCCTCCCATTCACCATAAGCAAAGACAGAGTTTGCAACCATCTGAGGAATGTGAACATACACGAGATCTGATGAGGTGCAACCCAGAGTCATGATGTAATTGGTTGATGCAGCTCTGGCATCAGTCAGCTGAAATCCCTGGTGACTGGAAAAAAGGAAATATTAAGCCCATTTTTAAAAAGGGTGGGAAAGAGGACCCTGGGAACTACTGACCTGTCAGCC
>NW_009957721.1:0-263 GCF_000747805.2 Chaetura pelagica | reverse complement strand
GGTGGTGGGCAGTATGAGAATTTCAGGGTTCAGTACACAGACCCAGATCCATACCGTAACTACAGAGTAAGTAAGGTAATAACCCCTTTCTCTGCTTTTCCTTTCAACTCTCTTCCAGGTACTTCTGGTGCTTGTCACGTTTCCAGGCAGTGGTTGAAACGGGGCTTTTCATGTATGGTCACAAACTGAAGCACAGGAGGTTTAACCTAAATATAAGAAACTACTTCTTTATTCTGAGGGTGACAGAGCAGTGGGACAGGCTG
>NW_009957720.1:0-263 GCF_000747805.2 Chaetura pelagica | reverse complement strand
TGTTTACATATAATCTTTGTTGGGAGTGGACAAACTGAACTGGTGGTGGCCAAAATCACTTCTAGGTTGTGCTTCCCTGAGATGGTTGCAAAACAGCTAAAGGCACTTGATTAAAAATTATTTGATATCCAAGGATGCCCATGATACATATAAAAGATTAATGTGCCATATGTCTGGAGTTCAGCAGCTGTGATTTCACACTGAACTGATACAAAGATGCTGCACCTGGCAGCTCCAGCAACCAGAGGAAACCACCAAATGCC
>NW_009957719.1:0-263 GCF_000747805.2 Chaetura pelagica | reverse complement strand
TATGGGGATTTCTGGAGTTCCCTCCTGTTCTGCATGTATTAGTGACAGCTGCTCTGAGGACAGTGAGGCTGCCGGTTCAGTCAATGTTTTGATATGTGTGTCTGCATTCTGTCCCAGAGTATATCACCAGAATTTATTAAAAGTATTAAAGATGACTTCTCCTAACAACAACACCCTAGCTTATGAGGTGTCATTATGTGCACTTCTGAAGTTCCCTCCTGTTCTACATGGGTCCGGGAAAAGAATATGGAACCCATCATGGA
>NW_009957718.1:0-263 GCF_000747805.2 Chaetura pelagica | reverse complement strand
GAAGGGATGCCATCCAGAGGGACTTTGACAGCCTTGAGAAGTAGGCTCATACAAATTGAATGAAGTTCAACCAGGACGAGTGCAAGGTCCCACACCTAGGGCAGGACAATCCTAAGCACACATTCAGGCTGGGTGGAGAACAGCTAAAGAGCAGTGCCAAGGAAAAGGACTTGAGAGTGACAGTGGACAAGAAGCTCAACATGAGCTGTAAGTGTGTGCTTGCAGCCCAGAAAGCCAGTTGTGTCCTGAGCTGCATCAAAAGA
>NW_009957717.1:0-263 GCF_000747805.2 Chaetura pelagica | reverse complement strand
AGGGAGCAGAACAGATCTAGCAGATCTTTAAGGACACTTTCCAAAGAGACCTAGAGAGACCTAAGGAGATGGATCCCAGAGTCCTGAGGGAATTGGCTGACATAGTCATCAAGCCAACCTCCATTATACTTGATAAGTTATAGCAGTCAGGTGAAGTTCCCCTGCTGACTGGAAAAAGTGAAACATGGTACCCATTTTTAAAGACGGTAGAAAGGGAGACCCTGGGAACTATTGACCTGTCAGCCTCATCTCTGTGCCTGGGA
>NW_009957716.1:0-263 GCF_000747805.2 Chaetura pelagica | reverse complement strand
CCCAGTCCTTCCCAGTCCCTTCCTGCTCCTTCCGGGCCCTTCCCAGACCCTCCCGTTCTCTTCCCAGTCCCTCCCGGTCTCTCCGGTGTCTCCCAGTCCCTTCCCAGTTCCTCTTGGTCCTTCCTGGTCCCCCTGGTCCCTTCCCAGTCCCTCCTGGTCCCTTCCCAGTCCTTCCTAATCCTTCCCAGTCCCTTCCCAGTCTCTCCCGGTCCTTCCCAGTCCCTTCCCAGTCTCTCCCGATCCTTCCCAGACCCTTCCCAGTC
>NW_009957715.1:0-263 GCF_000747805.2 Chaetura pelagica | reverse complement strand
GCTCAGGAGGCTGAACACCCTGGGGGAAGCTTGTTTGACTATTAAAGATAGAGGCAAAGAAGGTATTAAGTATCAGCCTTTTCCTCATCCTCAGTTGCAATGTTCCCCCCCTCATCCAGTAAGGGATGGAGATTCTCTATGGTTCTTTTTTTATTGTTGACATATTTATAAAAGTTTTTTTTTGTTGTCCCTTATGTCACTGTCCAAGTTGAGCTTTAGCTGGGCTTTTTTCTTCCTAATTGTCCTGGTTTGAGCCAGGATGA
>NW_009957714.1:0-263 GCF_000747805.2 Chaetura pelagica | reverse complement strand
GAGGAATGTTGGAGCCTTGGCCTTGAGGTCTGTTTGATATCTCAGCATTAATGAGGCTTCAAAAATTGTAATCGTGTTGTAGAACTTATAATGGCTTTTGGTCTCCTAGGAGCTATAGAAATATTTAAGGTGCCACGCTCTCTATCCTTACGCTTGATCACACTTAAGTCAGCAGAATTCGTCAATATCTTCCCTTTCCTTAGGCCATGTCATGCAATGGTGTTTATTCATGTTTTGATCACAGAGACTCATTATCTATAATT
>NW_009957713.1:0-263 GCF_000747805.2 Chaetura pelagica | reverse complement strand
AGCAGGGAGCTGGGGAGAGGATGTTCAGAAAGGCTGGATGTCAGAAAACAGCTCCTAACCACCCAAACTGTGCAGCCCTGCTGGGAGGGCAGAGGGGAAAGGCTTGGAGGGTGCAGGTCAGTCAGTGGAAAGGGCTGCAAGATGTTGACTGGCAGGGAAGGGGACACTTCATAACCTGCAGGGCAGCTCTGGAAAAACTCACCAGCTCTATAAGCCTCAGAGAGAAGGGGAAAACAACTTGAGCAAATCCCTGAACAACCACA
>NW_009957712.1:0-263 GCF_000747805.2 Chaetura pelagica | reverse complement strand
CCTTGTTCTCATCAACAGAGATGGGCTGGTTAATGATATAAGACTTTATGGGAGATTAGGGTGTATCAACCATGACATAGTCAAATTCAGGATCCTTAGGACAGTGAGGAAGGAGTGAAGCAAGCTCACTGCCCTCAATTTCAAGAGAGCAGAGTTCACTGACTGGAAAAGGGGAACATAGTTCCCATTTTCAAGAAGAGAAAAAAAGGAAGAGGAAGACCCAGGTAACTGTTGACCAGTCAGTCTCACCACTGTGCCTGGCA
>NW_009957711.1:0-263 GCF_000747805.2 Chaetura pelagica | reverse complement strand
TGGATGAGGCTGAGCAGCTGGCCCTGAAGGGAGGCAAGAAGCAAATCCAGAAGCTGGAGGCCAGGGTGTGTAGGGCTCTTCTTTGTGTGTGAGTGAGGATGTGATGTCAGCAGCCAGCAGGGAAGCTCCAAAGCTGGGCTTGTCGTTGCAGGTGCGGGAGCTGGAAGGGGAGGTTGATGCTGAGCAGAAGCGCAGCGCTGAAGCCGTGAAGGGTGTGCGCAAGTACGAGAGGAGGGTGAAGGAGCTGACCTACCAGGTAAGGC
>NW_009957710.1:0-260 GCF_000747805.2 Chaetura pelagica | reverse complement strand
CAGACTCTCAGCATTCAACTTTGACTAGGTGCACTGTTTCTTTTGTAGCAGTTAACAATTGCATTTCTGTAATGGACAAAAATTAAATTATTTGCTTTATATGTTATTACCATTCCTGTGAAATGTTTCCAGGGAGAAACTGTTCAGTCGACTGCCTGTGTGTCCACACACAGATTTTCTCACATCTTTAGACAACTGTGGTGCTTCTTTTGGGGAAGAGTATCTGCAAAGCTGCCCAGGAGAAAAGGACCTGGGGGTGC
>NW_009957708.1:0-263 GCF_000747805.2 Chaetura pelagica | reverse complement strand
AACTGAGTGGGGAAGTGGACACTTCAGAAGGTAGAACCACCCTGCAGGAAGACCACGATAGTCTGGAAGAGTGGGCTAACAAGACCCTTATGAAGTTCAACAAGGACAAGTGTAAGATCTTGCACCTGGGAAAGCATAACCCAAGTATGCAGCACAGACTGGGATCCACCTGGCTGGACAGGAGTGAACAGTGTGCTGCTGTGGAAAAGCCAACAGGATGCTGTGTTGCATAAGCAAGGACATCACCAGCAGAGATAAAGAAG
>NW_009957707.1:0-261 GCF_000747805.2 Chaetura pelagica | reverse complement strand
CAGTTAAAGAGCTGGAACCCTCCAGTTGGGTGTCTCTGGGTTCCCAAATCCATCCCCTCTCCCCAGTACTTCCAATAAAGACCAGTTGAAGAGCTGCAATCTTCCAGTTGGGTATTTCTGGGTCTCCAAATCCATCCCCTCTCCCCAGGACTTCCAAGGAAGACCAGCTGAAGAGCTGCAACCCTCCAGTTGGGGGTCTCTGGATCCCCAAATTCATCCCCTCACCCCCATACCTCCTTTGGGACCTTTCCACCTCTTTGG
>NW_009957706.1:0-263 GCF_000747805.2 Chaetura pelagica | reverse complement strand
AAGAGTTAAAAGATAATCTGTAGATGGTATCTTGAAGAGGGACATCAAAAGGACCAAGTTATACAGGGCTACGGGTGGATGAAGAAACAAGAAGTTAGTGTGGTGGTATTTACTGCACATCTGCTGATGCCAAAATGAAAATATCATCCAAAGGGAAGAAAAGGGCTTATTGTAGCCAACAGAAATGGTGTGAATATGAACACAGTTTAGCATTAATGGTAACGGTTTTAAGTCGGAAGAGGGTAGACTTAGGTTAGACATTA
>NW_009957705.1:0-263 GCF_000747805.2 Chaetura pelagica | reverse complement strand
CTTGTAGCCATTGATTACAGCACTCCAGTCACACCAATCATCCCACTACATTTCTGTGATAGCAACAATATCATAATTCTCCTGCTGCACAGTGTCTTCCAGCTCCTCTTGTTTGTTGCCTATGCCATGTGCATTCATGTTCATGCACTTCAGTTGGGCTGACTGTCCTCTCATCTTTTTGTGAGGGTAAGTCCTAGTTCCTAGCTGGATGTCCTCAGGCATTTTCCCAGTAACTAACCAACCAGTGATCCATGCATCTTTTT
>NW_009957704.1:0-263 GCF_000747805.2 Chaetura pelagica | reverse complement strand
AACAACCTCTTTGCCTTCTCTGATAGCAGCACACACTTTGATATTCATCATTATAGTATTTATGACAATGAAGTGCCTGAAATGGAACAGCATTCTCCTCTGTCATGACTGCTGAGGTGGAAGAAGTTACACACGGGAGACTAAGCTGAGTCAATACACCAGGTATTCTCAAATCACCACCAAATCTTGATTGCTGTTGGCTTGATGTCACTGCACTATGCAGTTCAAACCCATAATTAGTTGATCAAATCAAATGACAACTT
>NW_009957703.1:0-263 GCF_000747805.2 Chaetura pelagica | reverse complement strand
TTTTTTTTTCTTGCACTTGTCTCTAACTAATATTGCAATATGGCCTCATTGTCCTTTTCCCATCACTGATGTTGGTATGATGAAATGTAGGCACGCTTTGGTAGAGCAATGTACACTGCTCTACCAATTACAGCTCAGATTGAGACAAACGACTTTTTATTTTACAGTTTTGTTTTGCAGCTTATCAATTGTCACTGTATTTTTCCCTTTGAGACCATCTGATGTATTTCTTAGTAGCAAAGGTTTAGTGGAAAAAATTGAGA
>NW_009957702.1:0-263 GCF_000747805.2 Chaetura pelagica | reverse complement strand
TCGGAGAACATCAGGGATGCTGGAGACGAGCTCTGCCCAAGGGACAGGGCCACCACGGTGGGCTGGGGGTGGGTGGCACAGGATGGGGACACTGGGAACACTGGGCATGCCAGAGACCAAGCACCACGGTGGGCTGGGGGTGTGGGGTGTGGGATGATGACACGGGGGACACCAGGGACACTGGAGATGCTGGGGACCTGGGGGGCACAGGGGATGCTGGGGACACCAGGGATGCCCAGGACACTGGGGACTTTGGGGACATT
>NW_009957701.1:0-263 GCF_000747805.2 Chaetura pelagica | reverse complement strand
ACCTGCTCTGCATGGTGGCTGAGCTAAGAGACAAAGTCGAGTGGCTGAAAAGCATCACAGACTCTGAGGATGAAACAGACTGGTGGAGTCGCACTCTAACATCCCTGAGGCAGACACATCAAGAGACACAGGAAGAAAAAAAGAGTTCTCAGCCCTCCTGCTACCAGTCTGGCAACAGCAAGAAGATGCGGGAAGGTGGGAACAAGTTCCTGCTTGAGGCTGTGGACAACCTCCTTCCCTTCATACATCCTCCCCTCAGATAA
>NW_009957700.1:0-262 GCF_000747805.2 Chaetura pelagica | reverse complement strand
TTGCACAAGTCCAGGCAGATTACATCAGTTGCTCTGCCCTTATCCACCAATGCAGTGACCCCATCTTAAAAGGCCACTGAATTTGTCAGGCACGATTTGCCCTACGTGAAGCCTTGTTGGCTGTCACCACCCTCCTCCTTCCTTACAAGTGCCTTAGCAGAGCCTCCAGGACAATCTGCTCCATGATGTTGTTGGGCACAGAGGAGACACTGACTGGCCTTTAGTTCCCCCGGTCTTCCTTTTCTCCCTTTTTAAAAATGGG
>NW_009957699.1:0-261 GCF_000747805.2 Chaetura pelagica | reverse complement strand
AATAATAATAAAAATGTTATGTATGACAGAAAGGGAAACAACTTCAGCTGGCATATACATGAAATGTAATACATTTAAGTACTGTTGGGTATCTACAGAGCAAGAGAATTGACAAAATAATCCTAACAGATTAAGCAAACACTTGTTGTTTCTCCTCAGCAGCCTGATGTGTGTTCTTACCATGTGTTGTGATTCCCAGAGTATGAGACCTAAATTACTTCTGTAATGCTGTAATTATCTATCTATCTATCTATCTATCTA
>NW_009957698.1:0-262 GCF_000747805.2 Chaetura pelagica | reverse complement strand
TTGAAGCTTTTGGTTATTTTCCTTTATGCATGTTTGGAGCTGTGGTAGCAGCCACTTACAGTGGTGATGTCCCAGACAGATTTCCAGGCCTCAGAGCCCCTCAGGGAGCCCGTGCTGCCCCCAGTGTCAGTCGGAGAGTGCAGTGAGTTTTCCTCTTGGTGCCCATTCTTGCTGTTCTGAGATTTGGAAAAGGTGAGAGGAGGTGAGGATGGAGGTTTGCAGATTCCCAGCAGCCTTTCTGTCAGGAAAGCAACTGCTCTGG
>NW_009957697.1:0-263 GCF_000747805.2 Chaetura pelagica | reverse complement strand
GAAGGTCTGCGGGACACCCAGCTGGGATGGGTGCCAGCCCTGCAGCCCCCATCCCGTACCATCCTCTCCTATCTTGTACCCATCCTGGGTACTCGTGTGGCAGAACCCACCTTGAAGGTCATGATGAGGTGGGTGAAGTGGAACTCAGCCTCCAAGTCCAGCTGGATGCTGACATGCTCCACACCTGGGGAACAGCATATGATTGTGGGAAGCACCCACCCGTGGGTCCCTGGGGCTTGTCCCCCCCACTCGGCCATGGTCCA
>NW_009957696.1:0-262 GCF_000747805.2 Chaetura pelagica | reverse complement strand
GTCGTTTACCTTTCCATGGGAAAATCTTTTCACAGAACTGCAGAATCATCAGGGTTGGAAAAGACCCTTAAGATCACCTAGTCCAACCATCCACCCTGGGACAGGGGAACAACAAAACCCACCCAAACAAAAAAGAGACCACAACCACCCACTCTACAAAACCAACAACACACAACTCACAAAAACCCCACCATGCCCACTAAAGCATGCTCTGAAGTGCCACACCTACAAATTTCTTTAATACCTCCAGGGATGGTGACTC
>NW_009957695.1:0-262 GCF_000747805.2 Chaetura pelagica | reverse complement strand
GATTGTGCTCTCCAGGCTGAAGCTGCTCTCATGTGAAGGTCCACCTGCAGCAGTGTTCTGCTGAGCCAGGATTTGGTAGTTGGCTGCTGCATTGTTCTGACATGGAGCTGGATTTTGGCTGGCTTTTTTTTGTGGGAAAACATATCTAAAGAGTGGCAGAAGTGTGAGAGAGGGAAAACTCTGCCCAAACAGGGTCAGTGTTTCTGCCCTCTTGGCTGGTGCACAGGAATTGAACCAGGGACCTCACAGGACAGGCTGGAGC
>NW_009957694.1:0-262 GCF_000747805.2 Chaetura pelagica | reverse complement strand
GGAAGGGACCTCAAGGATCATGTGGTCCAACTTTTCTAAGTAGGAATACGGTTTAGATGAGATGGGCCAGCCCCTTGGCTAGATGAGTTTTAAACATGTCCAGTGTTGATGAATTCACCACTTCTCTGGGGAGATTATTCCCATTTCCAACTGTTCTCATAGTGATTTTATTTTTTTTTTCTGATGTCCAATAAGAATCTCCTCAGGAGTAACTTGCACTCATTGCACCTCGTCTTTTCCATGTGACTCCTTGCAAATAGGG
>NW_009957693.1:0-262 GCF_000747805.2 Chaetura pelagica | reverse complement strand
CCTGCTGTTTGAGTGTACCAGAGTGTACTCAGGCTTTGTGAACCAATGAATGTGTATTGGCAGCTGGACTAGTTGATCTTTATAGGTTCATTCCAACTGCATCCATTCTATTCTATATGCCAAGTAATGGTTTTTCCTCCCTTAAAGGTACCTTAACTGCTGTTGAAAGTTTCCTTACTATGAATTTTGGACCTGAGGTTAGTTGGTTTGTACCTTCTTGGAAACCCAGGGGTATTTGTGGTAGCGTCACCATTGCACATTA
>NW_009957692.1:0-262 GCF_000747805.2 Chaetura pelagica | reverse complement strand
TTCCTCTACCTCTTCTGCCTCACTGGCACTGTGCCCTGCAAGACTCATCCCCTCTGCTTCACCTTCACAGTCCCTGAAGCACATTTTAAGTCAAACCAATTCCTCTGGATCTCAGTTGGAGAGGAAATCCTTGAACCCCCCTGAAATCTTGGTTCATATGCAAACCTTATTGTTTCTATCCATTTCAAGGGGGTATTTCCAACTCCTCATCCCCAGCCTGAAGTTCTTTACCACATAGTTTCACTCATGACTATCCCATGGC
>NW_009957691.1:0-262 GCF_000747805.2 Chaetura pelagica | reverse complement strand
CTAATAGGTTAAACATAGAGCTGTTGAAGAACGTTGGGGTTGGACTAGATGACCTCTATAGGTCCTTCCAACCCCATACATTCTGCGATTATATGAATGCTGGTTCTGTCCCCTATACAATGAATCCCTTGTGCAGCTTTGCACTGCCTGAGCTGGGGGTAACCTGGCCTTCAGCATGGGCCAGACAATGTCTCTGGCTTCTGCACTAAAAGTAGTGAGCTGTCAGTAAATCCATGAGCAGCTCAGAGAAAACTGGGAGTGG
>NW_009957690.1:0-262 GCF_000747805.2 Chaetura pelagica | reverse complement strand
TCGCTAATGCCTTGCTGTGTTGTCCTTCCAGCACATGTCAGAGTGGTTGAAATCCCCCACGAGGACCAGGGCCTGTGAACACTAAGCTGCTCCTATAGAGCCTGTATCTGCCTATAGAGGGCCTCATCCACTTGGTCTTCCTGGTCGGGTGGCCTCTAACAAACCCCCACTATATCACCTATCCCTGTCTTCCCTTTAACCCTGACCTATAAGCTCTGGGTCAGCTCCTTTCCCATCCCCAGCTGGAGCTTCATGGACTCCA
>NW_009957689.1:0-262 GCF_000747805.2 Chaetura pelagica | reverse complement strand
TTTTTTTTTTTTTTTTCCCCTGACTGAGTTTAGCATTTCTTAACCTGTCTTTTGGAGGCTCATCAAGCTTAGTAACCTGGTTTCCAACAGATACCGAAGTACACATGGTACATTTTAAATGGAGTACAGTCTCAGGCATAAAATCTCTAAAGAAAGAAGGGGAAAAAAAATTCTACTCACCTTTCAAAGACCAATATGAGCTCATTTGAAGACTGCAAGATTAAAAATTATATCACAGAATCACATAATGTTAGGGGTTGGA
>NW_009957688.1:0-262 GCF_000747805.2 Chaetura pelagica | reverse complement strand
AAAAAAATATTCAGAGTTAAACACCTGGAGAAAAAGCTAATTCACAAACTCAAAATATAAACAAGTAAGGCAAACACCTGTTCACCCTGGTGCACACATTTTGGTGAAAAGCAATACCATTATGCCTGTCTACATTCTTCAGCCATCAGAGGTGATGTATATCATGAAAGAAAAAGAAAAGCATGAGAAAGATGTTATCTGGTGCAAATTATAAGACCCCTTAAATAACTTCAACTGCTGCTTTTATGCCTTCATTTCTTGC
>NW_009957687.1:0-262 GCF_000747805.2 Chaetura pelagica | reverse complement strand
TCAACACAAGCTTCTACCACAGGCTCTCCAAAGAACTTATACTATAGAAGGAAAGGACACCACACATAAGAAAATAATATCCACACAATATGACTCACTCAAGATGCTTCATCTAACATATTTATCTACGATAACTGTAAACAATTGCATAACAAACTTAATCATCAGTAATGGAGTTTGCTCTGCACACTGTACTTCTCTCATGAGACCAACAAGTCCAATTTATATATCTAATCTCATAGTGCTTTTTGCACTCCTCAGC
>NW_009957686.1:0-262 GCF_000747805.2 Chaetura pelagica | reverse complement strand
TTCAGAATAGCAGCCCTCAAAAACATGTAACTACTTTGTCTTCAAGAGACCTATGTGAAACACAGAAATACTAATTTCCATTTTATTGGCAAGATATAGGAAAGCACAAAAACTAACCAGCTTGACCAACTGTCTTACAAGAAGCATCAAAGACAAGTAATGCCAATATCAAAGGCTGACCTCAGTCTAAAGCCATTAAAACCATAGAATGGTTTGGATTGGGAGGGACTGTAAAGACCACCTAGTTTCAACCCCCTGCATG
>NW_009957685.1:0-262 GCF_000747805.2 Chaetura pelagica | reverse complement strand
AGGCAAAACAGACTCAGCTTGGGGGAAAAATTCAATTAAATTTGTTGCTAATCAGATACAAACAGGACAAAGACCAAACAACAACAAAAGAAGTGCTTAAATACCTCACCCCAGCCCTCCCTTCCTCATGGGCCCAGATTACTGTTCCAAATTTCTCTGCTTCCTCCCCACTAGTGGCACAGGGGGTGGGATGGGGTTTACGGCCAGTTCATCCCTCGCTGTTTTCAGCCACTCCTTCCTCCTCAGGGAGAAAGATTCCTCA
>NW_009957684.1:0-262 GCF_000747805.2 Chaetura pelagica | reverse complement strand
CCAAGAATTTCACCTCTAGCGGCACAATACGAATGCCCCCGGCCGTCCCTCTTAATCATGGCCCCGTTTCCGAAAACCAACAAAATAGAACCGGAGTCCTATTCCATTATTCCTAGCTGCAGTATGCCGGCGGCCGGCCTGCTTTGAACACTCTAATTTTCTCAAAGTAAACGCTTCGGGCCCCGCGGGACACTCAGCTAAGAGCATCGAGGGGGCGCCGAGAGGCAGGGGCTGGGACAGGCGGTGGCTCGCCTCGCGGCGG
>NW_009957683.1:0-262 GCF_000747805.2 Chaetura pelagica | reverse complement strand
ACCTTTAGCATTCAAAAGAAAATTTTACTGCTAATATTTTACTATCTTTTGCAACCTGAAGATTAATATTATAGACAGGGTGAAACAACATTTTGTCTGTAAAAGGTTTAGCAGAGGCTAAATATCCTTAAATTACACTCGTGGCAGCACAAATGTTTTGAGTTCTTCTGCTATCACCTTTTTGTTAAGCAGCAGAATTACTGTTGTTGAACTTGAAAACTTTCCAGTGCAAACTTTCTTTTGTTGGCTGTATGGGTTTTTT
>NW_009957682.1:0-262 GCF_000747805.2 Chaetura pelagica | reverse complement strand
CTAATTATCCTGTAAGTTTCCCACCCCTGTTCACACGTTCCATTCTATGAGTTTAGTTTTTACCTTTCAACGTTAATTCTGACCTTTCTTGCCCCTTGTCTGTCTTCTCCATCACCAGAATGATTCACACCACCTGGTGCCACCCTGTCCCGGGGAGTGACACAGGAGTGACTTTGCTCTGTCCCTGCCATGGCCTTCGCCCTGTTCAGGTATCTCAGCTCCCCCAGATGAAGCCCAATTAAGTCCCTCAGTTTCTTGGACC
>NW_009957681.1:0-262 GCF_000747805.2 Chaetura pelagica | reverse complement strand
GTGCTGGAGCATGTCCAGAGGAGAGCTACCACCCTGGTGATGGGACTAGAGAACAAGTCATAGAAGGAGCACATCAGGCACTGGAAGAGCCTGCCCAGGAAAGTGGTTGAGTCACTATATTTGGAGGTGTTCAAGAAACGTGTCAATGTGGCACTCCAGGGCGAGCTCTAGTGGCCGAGGTTGTAGGGTTTTTATGTGGGTGTTTCTTGGTGAAGTGAGTGTGGTTGTTTGTGTTTGGGATTTTTTGTGTTGATGGTTGGAC
>NW_009957680.1:0-262 GCF_000747805.2 Chaetura pelagica | reverse complement strand
AAAAAAAACAACCCAGCCCACATTCTCAATAAGCCTGCAACTATTTGTTTGCATTCATCCCTGTTCCCATGCAAACACCCTACTATGATTTAGGATCTTTATGAACAAAGAAAGGGACAAGCAGTGAGTGCTGCTCCCTGAGAATGTCCCATTCCTAGCTTGAAGGAATACCCTCTTCTCACCCAGGCCAGGCCCCAATCACTCACCACACTGTGAGCAGCCAGTGTACCAGAATGATGGCCTGTGGAAATAAAACAGAGGA
>NW_009957679.1:0-262 GCF_000747805.2 Chaetura pelagica | reverse complement strand
GAGGTTCCTCAAGTCCCCCCAGAACCTTCCTGAGGTTCCTCAACCCCCGAGATCCTTCCTGGGAACCGTGGGGGGTCCCACAAGTCTCAAACCTCTCACAGATGTCACAAGGGGGATCCCCAGAGCTCCAGGGTTGGATGGGGGGTCCCCCAGAGCTCCCAGGGGGTCCCCAGAACCCACCTTCCACCACCTTGACGGGGTGCAGGTCGGAGGGCAGGCGGGAGTTGATGTGGAAAATCTTCTGGGCGTTCCAGATCATCCG
>NW_009957678.1:0-262 GCF_000747805.2 Chaetura pelagica | reverse complement strand
AAAACCTGCTTTTGGAGGATCCTTAAGAAATTCTTTCCATAGGGGAAAAGTCTCTCAAAAAGTTAGTTTTACTGTCATATGTTTGATGACAGATTCACCTTTTCTAAAAGCTCATTTGCTAAAAGTGACCAAAAAGGGACACTTTCCCATTAGTTCTTCAGGCTTTCTTAGTTAACCTTCAAAAAGTTCTGCTCGGGAGCTGTATCAAGGTTTCCTACATGAACAATTGGTTGGAATGGACCCCTGGTTCATAAAAAAAAAA
>NW_009957677.1:0-262 GCF_000747805.2 Chaetura pelagica | reverse complement strand
AGTACACCTGTGAGCATGTGTATGTAAACACGCATGCACACTATCATATGTATGTAGCATACACACTACTTATCAACCCTGTTTTCATTTGAAATTCAGCATTCCATTAACTATAAGGCAAAAGACCTTCTTCAAGTACTGGAAGACGACTGTAAGATCTCCCTGAAGCCTTCCTTCTCTTCCCTAGGTTGATCCCCAACTTCCTGTATTCATAGGAGAAGTGCTCCAACGCTCTGATCATCTTTGTGGACCTCCTCTGGAC
>NW_009957676.1:0-262 GCF_000747805.2 Chaetura pelagica | reverse complement strand
CTCGTGGCTGCCAGGGCACATGGCTGGCTCAATTGAGCCTGCTGCCAACCAGCATCCCTGGATCCATTTCTGCAGGACTGCTCTCCAGCCACTCTCCCACTTGTGCCCCGAATTACTCTATACCAGGTGCAGAGTCCAGCATTTCGGATTTGTTAAGTTTTATCCAGTTAATCATTGTCTAATGCTCCAACCTAACTTGATCCCTCTGCAAGGCCTCCTCTCCCTCAAGAAAGCACCTCCCAGTTTGGTATCATCAGCAAAC
>NW_009957675.1:0-262 GCF_000747805.2 Chaetura pelagica | reverse complement strand
GGTTCCCTGGATCCTCCTTGCAGCCCTTCTTGTAGATGGATGTCACATTGGCCAATCTCCAGTCAATTGGGACCTTGCCAGTTACCCAGGACTGCTGGTAATTGATGGAAAGTGTCTTGATGAGCACTTTTGCCAGCTCCCTGAGTACCCTTGGGTATGTGCCATCCAGCCCCATAGACTTGTGTGTATCTGAGTGGTGTAGCAGGTCACTGACCACCTCCTCTTGGGTTATGGGGGCTTCAAACTGCTCCCCATCCATGTC
>NW_009957674.1:0-262 GCF_000747805.2 Chaetura pelagica | reverse complement strand
TCAGCTTGTCTCCCAGACCAAAGAGAGACACAACTTTGAGGTTCAAGCTTATCAACGACAGGAACTGAAGTTGTTTGCTGTTTTGTTTTCTCACCCATAGCCCCAGTGATGATATTCAGCCCTGACCCTTCCCCAGCTCCTTCCAGCCCTCCTCCCCCCTCCCCCCCCATCACAGAGACACAACAGAGCACAAAGAATTAAAGGCCGAGTTTATAGCCATTGTTTAAAAGCATAATTAACACGGTGTTTAAAGCAAAAGTGA
>NW_009957673.1:0-262 GCF_000747805.2 Chaetura pelagica | reverse complement strand
GTGTCCTCTACCTCCCCAATGCCTTTCAACAAAGTTTACAAATAAATTGAGATATTAAGTTAGTGAAAACTAATCAGTTTTGCTACAAAAGCAGCTAGTGATGTAAATCATATCAAAAGCTAAATACAAATAGATATTTCAACTATAATTTTCAGCTGGTTTTGCAGCTACATTGTCTTAATCAGGTGTGTATGCATCAATTTTTCCTGAATATGTTCCTCCTTAATTCAGGCAATATTTATTCCACCTACCTGAAGTTCAG
>NW_009957672.1:0-262 GCF_000747805.2 Chaetura pelagica | reverse complement strand
CCCCCCCTTGGAGACAGCTTTGCAGCAAGTAGTGCTCCTCCAGGAGTCTGCTTAAATCAACTACTGCATGATTCAAGGCCCAACCAGGACCCTCTTACCTCTGGACTTAATGCTTCCCCTGCTTCATAGCACCAGTCCATCCTCCTCAAATGCCAGTTGTCACCTACCAAAACACAAAAACAAACAGAGCAATCAATCAGCCACCAATGCTGGGTCAAAACAAGACATTACAGAACTCTTCACTGGCCTTCCCCACCTCCCT
>NW_009957671.1:0-262 GCF_000747805.2 Chaetura pelagica | reverse complement strand
TGGTGGCCAAGGCAGCTCTGCTTGGCAAGGGAAGAAGCTCCTGGAGCAGGAGGAGGTGGCAACCACCTGTTTCTGAGAGGAGAAAGGCACTGAGCAGAGTGGATAGACACATTGGGGCAGAACAAGGAGAGGAAAGCCCGGGGTCATTTTTTCAGTGGAGACAGGAAGGACCTTCTGATGGGGAGCTATGAGCTGTGGGGATCAGCATGTGCCTTGCCTGTTTAAACAGCCTCTGCACAGGTGTGCACCTCCTCATATGCAC
>NW_009957670.1:0-262 GCF_000747805.2 Chaetura pelagica | reverse complement strand
CTTTTAAAGGTCCCTTCCAACCCAAACCATCTTAGGATACTATGATCCTTTATTTGGGACCATCTTTTTTCCAAAGCCCACATGAACAGAAAATGCCCACCAGAAGCTGCAGTAATTACTGATGGAATCACAGCCCTTCTCTGGGTGAATCCCAGGCTCTCAGGAGTTTGTGTGTCCCACCAGAGGATGACTTAAACCCTTTACAGACTTGGCATGAACTGAACTACAACAGATCTGTGGCAGTTTAAACCAAAAGCAGCAC
>NW_009957669.1:0-262 GCF_000747805.2 Chaetura pelagica | reverse complement strand
GCCAGGAGGCCAGAAGGAAAAGCAGCAGCACAGCTGCTAAAGGTTCCCACCTGCACCTGACCTTGAAGAAGCTGCTTTCACCTTGCTCTGCCTTCAGCTGCATTGCTGCTGCTGGGGCTCTGCTCCCTCCTCTGCTGCTTTTGGGGTGATGGGACCCACTTGCTGCAGGGGGACCCTTCCCCTGCTTGGTGCCAGGGGTTTTCCCACTGTTGTTTTTTTCCCCAGTGCTGTCTAGCTCTGGTGCTGCTTTCCTGGCTTCTCC
>NW_009957668.1:0-262 GCF_000747805.2 Chaetura pelagica | reverse complement strand
AGGATGATCTGCTCCATAACCTTCCCCAGCAGCAAGGTCAGACTGATGGGCCTCTAGTTCCCCAAGTCCTTCTTCCAGCCCTTCTTGTAGATGAGGGTCTCATTTGCTAGTCTCCAGTCTCCTGAGGCCTCCCCAGTCAGCTGGGACTGCTGGTAAATGATTGAAAGGGGCATGGTGAGGACTTCTGCCAGCTCCCTTTAGTACTCTTGGGTGTATGCTATCTGGCCCCATAGATTTGTGTATGTCCAAGTGGTGCAGCAGG
>NW_009957667.1:0-261 GCF_000747805.2 Chaetura pelagica | reverse complement strand
TGGCTGCCTGTCTGGCTGTCTGGCTGGCGGGAGTGAGGGAAGGCGGGTGGAAGGGATGCAGAGATGTGTGATGGGCCAAGGGACTGGTGGATCTTTGTGTCTGCACTGTGCCCTGTCCATTGCAGCTGCAGCCCCGCCAGAGGAGGAACCAACGCCAAAGCCAGTCCTGGGGGAGCTCAGGGCCTCCCAGGTCAGCCCCGACTCGGTGCAGCTGGAGTGGAGCGTCCCCGAGGGCACCTTTGACTCCTTCACGGTGCAGTA
>NW_009957666.1:0-262 GCF_000747805.2 Chaetura pelagica | reverse complement strand
CTCAATCTCCCTCTTCCAGTTTTGATCCATTCCTCCATGTCCCCTCCCTGCAAGGGAACCAGGGCTCTTCCCTTGCAGGTAGTTTGTGACATGAAATGACATGATACCTTAACCCCAGGGTCTCCTTGATGTTCCCTCACAGAGCTGTGCCGCAGGCTCTTCACAGTGCCTCACTACAAACTTTCCTCTGCCTTCCATGTCCCTGGGAGGGCTGTGAGTGCAGCAATCTCTGCAAAATTGTTCAATGAGACTCTTGCTGTGT
>NW_009957665.1:0-262 GCF_000747805.2 Chaetura pelagica | reverse complement strand
TGCTTGTTAGAACATTCTGTCAATAGTTGCAGATGAAGGATCCTGTCTCTTAATGTGTTTAAAATGTTTATAGAGGTTAGTCATAGATATTTATGCTTAGTAACTAACAGTCAATCAGTAGCTGAAGAATATGGAGTGACCACCATGTTTCAAGGGGGTTTAAAAGTATAACTCGTTTTGACTTGGCACAGACAAACATAATCATTTTTTGCATATACAGAGGAACAGGAAGCAATATTTTGGCATTATGAAAGCTTGAACC
>NW_009957664.1:0-262 GCF_000747805.2 Chaetura pelagica | reverse complement strand
CCAGTATCCCTCCCAGTATCCATCCCAGTATGCATTCCAGTATCCATCCCAGTATCCCCGGATCCATCCCAGGATCCCAGTATCCATCCTAGGATCCACCCCAGTATCCATCCCAGTATCCTGGTATCCATCTCAGTATCACCATCCCAGTATCCCCTCCCAGTACCCCAGTACACCCTCCCAGTATCCCAATATCTTCTTCCAGTATCCCAGTATCCCCTCCCACTATCACAGTATCCCCCCCCACTATCCCAGTATCCCC
>NW_009957663.1:0-262 GCF_000747805.2 Chaetura pelagica | reverse complement strand
CTCCAGCTCCTCACTCTCCCTCTGAGCACCCCGGTTTTGCTCCTCCTCAGGCAGGTGTTCCGGGCTGGGTGACAAAGAGATGCTGCAGCTCCAGTGTCACCAGGAGATGCTGCGGACCTGGCACAGCGTGGAAGTTAAACATGTCCGCAAGATGTTCTCGGTGAGAAGTGCCTTTGGCCGCTGCTCAGGGGGCCCAGCCTGAGTGCAGGGACACCCGATGCACACGGCTGCTGGGGGCTCGTGCTGGTCCTGAGCAAGGGCT
>NW_009957662.1:0-262 GCF_000747805.2 Chaetura pelagica | reverse complement strand
AGGTCTGGGTCCACCAGAAGGGCTGGATGGGCCCCTTTGGATACCAGAATATTCCCTTCTGGAGCTGCACACTGCCCTGCTGCAGCCCCAGGCCTTCCTGCTCCCATGTGGGGGATGTCCCTGCAGCCAAACCCAGCTGCAGCTGTGGTGGGATGGGTGCTGGGTCCCACCCAGGGTGGGGGGAGGGCATGGTACTGTCCCTCCCAGCAGCAGGGAGGGCTCTGCCATTCCTGCCTGCTTTGTTCTCTCCTCCAAGGTAAAG
>NW_009957661.1:0-262 GCF_000747805.2 Chaetura pelagica | reverse complement strand
ACCAGTGATGCTTCAGGTAAGTCTCTCCTACATAAGAAGAAGATGAGTCTGAGAGCGATGTGAATTTGTTCTGGTGTTGTTGTGGTATCTCCATGTTGGATCGACCAGATGTTGCTTGGACCAGGAGTTGGATGTGATGGTCCTTATGAGTCCTTTCCATGTTGAGACATTCCTTGATTCTATGGTGGGAGCAGCACAGCAGCACTGTCTTCTATTGTTCCTTTTCTGGTCCTTCCAGGCACAGTGTGAGCAGGTGGCAGCA
>NW_009957660.1:0-262 GCF_000747805.2 Chaetura pelagica | reverse complement strand
GGGGTTTAATGATAAAAAGTATTAAATTTGGGGGGATTTTGTTGTGATTTGGTGCTTTTTTTGGTGTTTAAAGTGGGTTTTTGAGGTGGTTTTGTCGTGGTTGGGACCTAAATTCTCTCAGAATTGGTTGATTTAAGGTTTTAATTAATAAAGGTTGATTTTTGGGGCTAATTTGGAGGGTTTTGGTGCTTGAAAATATCTCTTTTTGTCTCAAAAATAAATAAAAGGAGTAATTTTGAGGGGATTTGGGGCAATTTCTGAG
>NW_009957659.1:0-262 GCF_000747805.2 Chaetura pelagica | reverse complement strand
ATCATATGTGCAAAGCAGCTGCTGAAAATTTGCGAAGGGAGGGAAGCTAGAGAGGAACAGGGAAGGGGGATAGCCTGCAATTCTTCTTAAACTGTTCGCATTTGCCGTTCTGCACCAGGGTCGAGACAATCCCATGCACAAATACAGGTTTGGAGGAGAGAGAATTGAGGGCAGCCCTGACTGGAGGGTCATGATGGATGAGGAGCTCAGTGGGAGCTGGAAGTGTGTACGTGCAGCCCAGAAAGCCAACTGTATCTTGGGC
>NW_009957658.1:0-261 GCF_000747805.2 Chaetura pelagica | reverse complement strand
GTGTGATGGAGATAGGGAAGACATCAAATCAGGGGAACAGATTTGGAAGATGTCCTGGTCAAACGTCCAACTACCACAAGCTTAAAAAAATCTGAAACAGACTCAGTTGCCTGCCTGGTTCCTCAGCAACCTCAAATGACTCTTGGCAGTTGCTTCTGCATCTATATTTTGTATTTATCCAGGCCACAAAGCTGCAGCTTCAGGAGAGATGAACACCAAAATGGAGACAGGAGCCACCCAGCTGGAGCTGTAACAGAGGCA
>NW_009957657.1:0-261 GCF_000747805.2 Chaetura pelagica | reverse complement strand
TATTTGTACAGCCTTTCTCTTCTCTTGGTTCTCTGACTCGTTCCTTGTTACCATACATTCAGTACCTTGTAGTGAAGCTCCTTCACCTGCATGGGCACACACTGTGCAGATGCAGTAAGTTGCAGTGATAAATTGATCACCTGAAATTAAATCACAATAGAATGCTTAAATAAACTTCAGCAGACAGCTTCAAAACTCAGTAAATATTTATTAAACAAGTAGAAGCTGAGGATGATGATCTGTCCCCATCAACATCTAAGA
>NW_009957656.1:0-261 GCF_000747805.2 Chaetura pelagica | reverse complement strand
TTTTTTTTTCATACCACCTCAGCCACAATTTCATGTTATTAAAACAAAACAAATAAATTACTTAAAGCTTAGATGGTTGAAAAATTACATCAGTTGGTGTGAGAGAAATGTAATGCCAGGTACCTCAACAATAGCTGTGGTTTATTAGAAAGCTTTACTTGTCCTGATTTTTGTCAGGCTGGATTACGTCACTGCTCTGAATGAAAATTTTATAGGGCTTGGAATATGTGGAATATGTAAGCAATGCATTTTAGAAACAAA
>NW_009957655.1:0-261 GCF_000747805.2 Chaetura pelagica | reverse complement strand
TTTTTACTGTGAGGGTGACTGAGCACTGACATAGGTTGTCCAGGGAGGCTGTGGAGTCTTCCACCTTGGAGATACTAAAATACTTTGTGGGCATAATCCTGTGCAACTGGCTGTAGGTGGTTCCTACTTGAACAGGGGGGCTTGGACCAGATGACCTCCAGTGATCCCTTCCAACTTCAGTCATTCTCTGTGTGTGAATTGAACAATCTCCATAGTCATAGAGTTACAGAATCACAGAATCACAGAACGGTTTGAGTTGGA
>NW_009957654.1:0-261 GCF_000747805.2 Chaetura pelagica | reverse complement strand
ATTTTATTTTATTTTTATTTAGCCGGTTCCTGCTGCACTCCTCGACCCGGAGCGACTAGAAGGGCCAGGACGCAGAGCCTCACCTTCCTCCCGTCCGGCAGTGCTGCCGGCCAGGCAGCGCTACTGCGGTTGTCGATGCAGTTGTGTTCTCGTTAACGTTTACCCCTCGCCCCGCGAGAAGCAGCGTAGCGTGAGCGGCCCGCGGTCAATAAAGGCACGGTAAGGAAGCACTCGTTGACGGACTCGCTCACTTGGTGGGGG
>NW_009957653.1:0-261 GCF_000747805.2 Chaetura pelagica | reverse complement strand
GCAGGACATAGAGAAGGTTGAGGTACCCAATAACTATTTTACTTCAGTCTTCACCGGTAAAGGCTCTGGTCACAACATCCAAATTAGAGAAGGGAAACGTATGGACTGTGAAAAAGAAGATCTCTCCACTGCAGGAGAAGAACAAGTTTGTGACCACTTGAAGGACCTGAAGGTGCACAAGCCCATGGGATCTGACAGGATTAATCCACAGCTCCTGAAGGACCTGGCCTATGAAGTTGCAAAACCTCTGTCCATCACATT
>NW_009957652.1:0-261 GCF_000747805.2 Chaetura pelagica | reverse complement strand
TTTTTTCATGTGGAAAAGACTAAGTTTGATGAGGATACATATATGCACAAGGATGAAGATGTGATTTTCAGAAACAAGCCTTAAAAGCAGCTAATGTATTTTCCCACAATAGTCAAAGATGCTCTTCACTGTCTCATAAAACATCTCCAGACTTGGCAGGACTCTGATCAATGCAAGCTTCCAGAGAATCCTCCAGGGACACTTAGCTTTTGCAACCTTATTACTATGTTCTTAAAGGGTGGCTCCCAAGAAAATGGAGAC
>NW_009957651.1:0-261 GCF_000747805.2 Chaetura pelagica | reverse complement strand
TAACCCTAACCCTTGCCCATTAACGTTAGAGACCCCAGACCGTTACTACAGATCCTTACCTCTAGGCCCTCAACCCTTGCCCCTTAACCCTAGACCCAAAACCCTTAGCTCTTAACTCTTGACTCTAGATGCTTAACCCTACTCCCAATACCTTTAACCCTTAACGCAAGCCACTTATCCCTTGCCCATTACCCCTAGACCCTTGCCCCTTCACCCTAGACACTCAACCATAGATTCTTAACCCTCATCCCTTAACCCTTG
>NW_009957650.1:0-261 GCF_000747805.2 Chaetura pelagica | reverse complement strand
AGGAGATACTTTCAGTGGTTACAGAGCCTGGCCTGTAGCTCTTCATGGAATAAAAATGAGCTTGGGCGTGTTGTAAGCATCACAACGTGTGATATGGTAGTAAAAACAGGAGTCTGGGTCATCTATGTGATCAAGAATCTGCATCTTGCTGCCCATGTTTTGTGTCCTCTACTTGAAATTCTGGCCTAAAATGGGGTTGTATTGGAGCAGATGTCATCCTTGCTAGAAGCATCCATGCCCTAGTATTCCCCGGCTCTGGGA
>NW_009957649.1:0-261 GCF_000747805.2 Chaetura pelagica | reverse complement strand
TCTGGCAAACTTGCCAAATATTGGTAAGGTCGAGCTTACCATACAAACAGCAATTAATTCAAATACATGGGCAGCATCTGATTCAAATGACAAACAACATATATTCAGTATGAAATGGAACACTCATGTTTTCTTTTGGGAAAAATCAGTTATTTCTCTGTATCTGTGTCTAGTGATGTTAGAATCACAGAATCACAGAAAGTTAGAGGTTGGAAAGGTTGGTCTCTGACCAAAAGCAACACCCTGGACAGGTTTACCTTT
>NW_009957648.1:0-261 GCF_000747805.2 Chaetura pelagica | reverse complement strand
CCCAGCCTGTCTTCACAGGAGAGGTGCTCAGATCTGGAGGGAGTGTCAAGACCCTTGTGCTGCCCGTGTCTGAGCTGGGACTTCTGGTTCCCCTCTCCTGGCTGGGAGGTGGCAGATGCTGGTGGTGCAGCTGGATAGCCTTGCTTAGACATTTCTCCTGCTCTGGGAAGCAACATGCAGTGTATCTCAGCCCTCCTTAGAAGTTCCCACTTTGAAACAGAGGTGCCTTTTGTACATCCATCTTCCTGCTGCTTCTCCTGC
>NW_009957647.1:0-261 GCF_000747805.2 Chaetura pelagica | reverse complement strand
CCTTACTTGCAGCTACATTAGGATTTTTCCAACATTGATGTTGTGGGAGGAAAATTGTGCCTGCCTGACCTTTCTAAGTCTGGTGTGCAGTTGTTACTGCCTTATTTCCAGTGATGGAGAACTAAAAAGCTCAAGCAGGCATATTTTATTAAAATAAATAGTGATACAGAATACAGAGACTTTATCTGTTTCCCCATTTCAAAACCATTGCAGAAGCTACCTCAGGCATCACACAATCCATATAGAAAAGAAGAGAAAAAA
>NW_009957646.1:0-261 GCF_000747805.2 Chaetura pelagica | reverse complement strand
TTTTGCTTTCTAAGAAAAAAAAGGTGAGGAATATTTTGTGAGACTGAACACAATACTAATGAAAATAATAAAAAGTCATGATCTACTATATTGTGTCTATTCATCTCACAAGATATTGTTGTTTATGTGGTTTTTCTGTACATAAACATATATTGGAACTTTATTTTCCCAGAAAACAATCCCTTTTAATAATAAACAACCCTGAACTTGAAAAATGTACATGTGCTTGCGGGCACTAACCAGCCTCAGAAAGGGGTAAAG
>NW_009957645.1:0-261 GCF_000747805.2 Chaetura pelagica | reverse complement strand
TTCTGCTTCTGCTTCTGCTTCTTCTGCTTCTTCATGGACGTCTTTATCTTCTGCTTCTACTGTTTTTCAAGAAATGCTCTCTGCTCCTTCCATATCCTCTTCTTCTTCCACTTTTTCTCCTTCTTCTTCTTGTTCATGGTCGTCTTCATGTTCTTCCTCTTTATGGTCCCTTTCATCTTCTACTTCTTCTGCTTTTTTAATGGAATGCTCTTCTTCTTCTTCAACTTTTTTTTCTTCTTCTTCTTCATGGTCCTCTTCATC
>NW_009957644.1:0-261 GCF_000747805.2 Chaetura pelagica | reverse complement strand
TACTGGCCACACAACACAAGATACCAGGATCTGCTACAAAGAAATGAGCCCAAACTGGATGATCAGCCAAGCCTCCCTCAGAGCTCATTAGCTTGTAAGGTTTGTGTTCTCTTTTGAATGCTCCAGTACCCTCTCCTTAGGTTTAGGTCATTTAAAAGATGAGAACAACCCTTTCACAGTGTGTGACTCTCTTTCTTAGTCCATCACAGACATGAAAAAGCACAGAAATGGAATCACAGAATGTCAGGGGTTGGAAGGCAC
>NW_009957643.1:0-261 GCF_000747805.2 Chaetura pelagica | reverse complement strand
GGAAGGAGAGCTCTCGGTGTGCGTGTGTGTGTGTGAAGGAAGCGTGGCTGGGCCGGGCAATGAAGCGCGGGGCGAGCGGGGAGTTCTGAGCCGGCTCCGCAGCTCCGCGCGGGGCGGGAGCGGGAAGAGACCGCGGTGTGAGGGTGTAACGGGGCTGGGAAGGGAACATCTCTGGTTCAAAAGGGGGAAACAAAGGGGGAAAAAAAAGAAAACAACGAAAAAAACCCGAAAACACACACAAAAACCCCAAACAAACAAACA
>NW_009957642.1:0-261 GCF_000747805.2 Chaetura pelagica | reverse complement strand
GCTATAAAAGGGGGTCACAGCCAGGCTGGATAGAGGAGAACTGGTCGTTGGTTGAAGGCAAATTCTCTGGCAGGAGGTCGTGGCAGCCCAGGATGGGCCTGATCCTGGCTGCTCCCCACTGCTGGGTTTGTTCAAGGTTCTAAAGCTGGTCCAGCCCCAAAAGGGTGTAGCTGGGCTGAGGAACACTGGAAATCCCCAGAAACTGTGGCAGAACGAGTCAGAGACTTGGCAAAAGAAATTCAGTTCAGACCTGGTGAGGGA
>NW_009957641.1:0-261 GCF_000747805.2 Chaetura pelagica | reverse complement strand
TAACTAGGTTTTAGGTGCAGCCAAATAAAAAAAACCCAAACAAACGTGCAATTCAAGAATTAGGTAGAAAGTGAAGTACCATTTATTTTCCTGCAATACATTTGTGTACAGAGATAAGGTTCATTGAGACATGTAATTGAATCAGGGTGCATAGTCCTGAGAAACCTTATTGATCAGATCAGTTTCCTTAAGTCATGAGAATGGTCCCTGCAGATTGGTCCTATTTTAATACTTTTTACCAGGGAGTGTAGTGATAGGATG
>NW_009957640.1:0-261 GCF_000747805.2 Chaetura pelagica | reverse complement strand
AAAAAAAGGAAGCAAGTTTCTTCACTGGCAGTGGTGAAGGTGGCGACTAGAGGGAGGTGAGGTAAATGTGACTTCTAAATCCAAATCCACTTCAGATAAAGCATCACTGACTTCAACCTAGAGTCTCCAGCTCTGACTGAGAGCTCTAATTATGGTGCACAGGCATTTGACTTGCCCTTCCATTGAAGAGGCAAAAGAGCATTTAAGCAAAGAACCCTGTTCATAGAATGAGCTTGAGTTGGAAGGGACCTTAAAGATCAT
>NW_009957639.1:0-261 GCF_000747805.2 Chaetura pelagica | reverse complement strand
TCTCATCCCTCCCTCCTTCCCTTCCATCCCTCCCTCCCTTCCATGTCTCCTTCCCTTTCATCCTTCCCTCTCCTCCCTCCCTTCCCTCCCTCTCATCCCTCCTTCCCTCTCATCCCTCCTTCCCTCCCTCCCCCCAGGTTTCCGTTCCCGTTCCTCCTTCAAGCTCCTGCAGCTCAACAGGAAGTTCCAGTTCCTGCAGAAGGCCCGGGCCCTGCTGGACCTGTGTGCAGCCCCCGGGGGGTGGTGAGTGGGGCCAGGGCC
>NW_009957638.1:0-258 GCF_000747805.2 Chaetura pelagica | reverse complement strand
GGAGTTAAATCCAGCTGGTGGCCAGTCACAAATGGTGTCCCCCAGGGCTCAGTTCTGGGACCATTCTTGTTTAATGTCTTTATCAATGATCTAGACGAGGGGATAGAGTGTACCCTTAGTCAATTTGCAGGTGACACCAAGCTGTGTGAGGATAGAGGGATTTTGACAGGCTTGATCAACGGGCGAAGGCAAATTGTATAAGTTTCAATAAGGCCAGATGTCAGGTACTACACTTGGGCCACAACAACCCCCAGCAGC
>NW_009957637.1:0-261 GCF_000747805.2 Chaetura pelagica | reverse complement strand
CGGGAGAACAGCAGCAGGACCACGGAAACATCTGCCACAAATTGAACAACAAAAATAAAAGGTTTGTGCTTGTGGGGAGTTTTCCTGCACCAGGTAATCGATGTGTAAGGTTTCATTTGCTAAGAAAAATCAGGCTGTCGGTTCGTGGTTTCAGTTTCAGCTGCTCAAGCACAGATCCGAAAAATCGCCGTTAAGAAAACAACAAAAATAGTGACTTTTTCCGTACGTTCAGTTTGTTACCAAGCAAAGGAATGAATCCTG
>NW_009957636.1:0-260 GCF_000747805.2 Chaetura pelagica | reverse complement strand
ATGATCCTTGAGGTCCCTTCCAACCTGGCAGGCTATGATTTTGTGATGTCTGAGTCTACCCAAGGGGAGAAACAGACCTGGTCCTGCTCTCTCAGGGAGAACAAGCATGAAGTTGGCTGTTGGTTCAGGGTGCTTGGTGGCACGAAGCTGAGTGTGTGTCTCATAGAAGAGTGGTGCCACCTTTTGAAACCAAGCTGTCTTTTTAACAAAGTCAGCAACCAGGAGTTGCTTGGTTGTGGCCACCACATCACTGACTATTT
>NW_009957635.1:0-261 GCF_000747805.2 Chaetura pelagica | reverse complement strand
TCTCCTGAGGGCAGGAGCTGAGGATGGGGCCGGGGAAGGTGATGACCACGGGGGGTGGGTGGACCACAGCACAGGAGTCCTGGCAGGAGGTGACACAGGGCTGGTTCCAGGCACAAGTCATGGGCTGGGGACAGGTCACCTCGCAGGGGGGGAAGCAGCGGGAGCTGAGCTGCTGGTTGCAGAAGGACATCCTGTGGGCAGAGAGGTGCACCTGCAAGACATGGGAGGGCTGGAGTCAACCCACTGCCCACCAGGCACCAC
>NW_009957634.1:0-261 GCF_000747805.2 Chaetura pelagica | reverse complement strand
CCTATTATCTTTAGATTGTGGTCTGCAGGCTTTTGAAGAGGCAACTACTGTGCTCAGCTCTTTTAACTCCATATCTGATGCACTGAATGGGTTTATTTCTATAGCATCCTTAGAATGTTGTTTCCTGGCAGGACTTCTACTATAGATCCTTGTATTGTCCCCAGTGGAAAGGTCTGCAGGTCCACTTTATAGAAATGAGTAACACATCTGGGAAATAGCCTTCTCCAAGTCTTAATTCCTCTTGCCAAGCAGTAAATATAT
>NW_009957633.1:0-261 GCF_000747805.2 Chaetura pelagica | reverse complement strand
TCTCAGAACCATGATCCTGCTGTATGTCCATGAATGAGAATCCACCATGTGGGATTATTTTTTTACAGCTCTGTAGCAGGGAGAGGAATTCTTTCTCTTCCTGGGCCAACTATTGCACAACACCAGCAGGCAAAATGTTCCTTTAAGTGCAAAACATATAATCCCACTGGTGTTGACGTGCAAGACTGAGGAATGTTGCCTTAAAACCTCTCTTTGTTTCCTAGACTCTGTGATTGATGTGTAGTTATTTTTTTTTTTTTT
>NW_009957632.1:0-261 GCF_000747805.2 Chaetura pelagica | reverse complement strand
TTCTATCTTTGCTGTCTTGCTGAGTGGGACTTACAAAACTATGATGGAATAGAAGTGAACACCAACACCATGAGTTTACAAAATGAAAAAGCATCTTTCAGAAAAGCTGAGATTAAACTCCAGACATCAGCAGATACCCCTGATAAGTCACTTGTGAAATGGAGATCCTGTGCTGTTGCAGAGGGCCAACAATTCAAAACTGTGTCCTGAAAGCTTGTACCATAAAGGTGGGAGCAATGGACAAGCTGTCATGAGCAACAA
>NW_009957631.1:0-261 GCF_000747805.2 Chaetura pelagica | reverse complement strand
CTGGTCCTCTAAGGCCACAAGCAGCCTCAGTGCAGAGCAAATCTATTTTAATTAATTAATTAAGCCCTCCCACCAACCCTTCCCCAAAGCCAAGTTACTGTAAGAGAGAAAAGGAGGAAGTAACAAAAAGTATCAAAATAAATCAAAAAGAGCAAGGACTACAAGCAGGATGGGGGAGGAAACTGGTCACGAGGTGCCAGGAAAACAGGACATGGTGGGAAATTGTTCTGAAATAAAAGAACAAAATAGAAAGAAAAGGGG
>NW_009957630.1:0-261 GCF_000747805.2 Chaetura pelagica | reverse complement strand
CCAAAAGAGGGAGCTCCAACCCTCTGGAGATGTTCTCAGATGTTCTCAGGGCTTTGGGAACTCCCTGACCTCACTTTTCCATCCTCCCAGATCGACTCTTCTACATCTACACCTCGGGAACCACTGGGATGCCCAAAGCTGCCATCGTGGTGCACAGCAGGTGAGGGGCTTCCCCTCCAGGTGTGTCCCACCTCAAGGAAGGCCACAGCTTTTCCCCCTGGCCTAGGATCATGGGATGGTTTGGGTTTCCCACCTTGAAGA
>NW_009957629.1:0-261 GCF_000747805.2 Chaetura pelagica | reverse complement strand
ACAAGGCAGGAAGGATGGGCAACAAGTTATGTGTTGCCCCTGTTAGTTACCACCCTAACTTGGGACTCATGGATACCAGCTGGCTCCAGACAGTGACACTGGCTGGGCAGGTGGGTCACGGGGGTATAAAAGGCAGCAAATTCAGCAGGTGGGACCAAGGCTGCTTGGATGTTCCTGCGTGGGACACCCCCTGGTGCGGAGCCTGGTGCTGGGACCTGCCACGTCTGCCTGCCCGGGGATCGAGCCTGGGACTGAGCAGTG
>NW_009957628.1:0-261 GCF_000747805.2 Chaetura pelagica | reverse complement strand
CTTCTGTTGCATGGAGAAGGCATCTCTTAGGACTCTGTAACTGTGAGTGACAGCTGAGGAGCTGTTGTAGTCCAGGAATTTATTTAGGCTCAGTATTGAGGAAAGAGAAGAGTTGTGCTGAGCTCCCTTCATCTTCTGAGGGCAATGAGGGATCCCCTTGAGAAGAGGTTGGTGAGGCAGGGTGATGTTATGCCTTTCCACTTGGGGTGCAATGCCTGGGTGGCACTACTGCCTTCTTCTGGAGGAAGAGCCTGGTGGCAA
>NW_009957627.1:0-261 GCF_000747805.2 Chaetura pelagica | reverse complement strand
ATCACCCACATCTTCTTCTGCAAGGATGGGGTGGAGCTGGAGACTCACCCGGTGGGAGAAGGTCAGTTCAGCTCCAGCTTGGCCATCCAGGTCTCCTTGGAGAGCACCTACTCCTGTGGGTACAAGAGGAGGAGCAGCCTGGGACAGGTCCTGCTGTCCAGGTTGAGTGTCCCGTGGCTCCTGACCACCAGAGGTGGGTGGAGAAGGACAAGGAGAGGTTGTTTTCTAGCCTGGAGAGCTGGGCAGGGAGGAACCTCGTGA
>NW_009957626.1:0-260 GCF_000747805.2 Chaetura pelagica | reverse complement strand
TGCACCTGGGTTGGGGCAATCTCAAGCACAATTACAAAGTGGGGGGTGAACGGATTAAGAACAGCCCTGAAGGGAAGAACTTTAGCGTGTTGGTTGCTAAGAAGTTCAACATGAGCAGAAAATGTGCACTTGCAGCACAGAAAATTATTAGTTTGCTGGACCACCTCTCCTATGATAATAGTGCTGGGATTGTTCAACCTGGAAAAGGCTCCAAGGAAGACCTTAGAGCAGCCTACAGGAAATCTGGGGAGGGACTTTTT
>NW_009957625.1:0-257 GCF_000747805.2 Chaetura pelagica | reverse complement strand
TCCTCATTAAGAAACTCAGGAAGTGTGGGTTGCATGCAAGGACAGTAAGGTGGATTGAGAGCTGGCTGAGTGACAGAGATCAGAGGGTCATGATCAACAATGCAGGGTCAAGTTGGAGGCCTGTAACTAGGGGTGTCCCCCAGGGGTCAGCACTGGGTCTGGTCTTGTTCGACATAGTCATCATGACCTAGATGAGGCGACAGTGTACCCTCAGCAAGTTTTCTGATGATGCAAAACTGGGAGGAGTGGCTGACACA
>NW_009957624.1:0-260 GCF_000747805.2 Chaetura pelagica | reverse complement strand
ATGTTATTGGCATCACTGAGATGTGGTGGGATGATTCCTATGACTGAAGAGTGGGAATGGATGGATATAAACTCTTTAGCAATGACAGGTTGGGGAGAAGAGGAGGGGGTGTCACCTTCTACACCAATGACCAGCTGCAGTCCATGGAGCTTTGCCTGGGGATGGATGAGGACCTGACCAAGAGCTTATGTCTGACATATTCAGTGACATTTTATGATGAGTTCAGAGAATTGGTGGACAAGGGGAGAGCAACTGATGTC
>NW_009957623.1:0-260 GCF_000747805.2 Chaetura pelagica | reverse complement strand
GGTGTATAGGTTCCTGTTAGTAGAGTACAGGTCAGGGGGCCAGGATACTAACAGTGTGTATTATGCCTTGAAATACATTGCACAGTTGTAACTCCAATATTAAATACCAAAATAACACTATACTTGGCAGATATAAGGCTGATAACTGCTCCTGGAGGAAAAAAAAGACATCAGTGAATATTTTAGTGGACGTGTCCAGTGGACTTAGATTTTTCTCTTTCAAGAAGTGGAAGAATCTTATGTCCAGCTTCCATTTCCTT
>NW_009957622.1:0-260 GCF_000747805.2 Chaetura pelagica | reverse complement strand
TCCCTTCCAACCTTAATGATTCTATGATTGGTATGATTTTTAAACTTGTAAAATTTAAATAAGTTTGTGTGTACCTTATAATATAAAAAACAGATTGTTGATTACAACATCCATATGAAACGCTCAGAAAGTAGATGCTACAATGTACCATTTTGAAAAAAACTCTGTCTTTACTATGATGACTGATACAGTAGCAGATGATATAGAATATTTGTCTTGATGTTCTTTTTAGACATTAAAATATATTTTCTTTTCCCTAC
>NW_009957621.1:0-260 GCF_000747805.2 Chaetura pelagica | reverse complement strand
TTTTTTTTTTGTCAGTTCTAAAGGTGTCATAAACCCCTGTGAATAATACTGTCCAAGCTGGTTTCACTGCTGGAGGCAAAATGTGTTGGTTTTTAACCCTGCACCAGAGCAACAATCTGAAACAAAAAGCTAAATCACTCTTGCTGTGAGTTGCTTTGTTAGCCAGCTCTGAGCTATGTGAGGCCCAGAGTGATGATAGTGGTGCCATTTTTAAAAGTTGTCTTTTAAATATAAGCACACTTCATTAATCTGTTTTTTTT
>NW_009957620.1:0-260 GCF_000747805.2 Chaetura pelagica | reverse complement strand
TTGCCCCCTGCCCAGACTGGGGCTTCTCTTGCTTTTCTAGCATAACACCGGCTTCTGAAGAACAGCTGGGAGGGAGCAGCTCAACATGCCCACCTCTCCCCCACCACAGCCCAGGGAGAGCATGGCTACGGAGCTGGACAACCGCTGTCCCATCTGCCTGGGCAGGCGAGAGGACACCAGCCACTTGCTGCCGTGCCTGCACCAGTTTTGTTACACCTGCATCCTGCACTGGGCCCGCAGCAAGCCCGAGTGCCCCCTCT
>NW_009957619.1:0-260 GCF_000747805.2 Chaetura pelagica | reverse complement strand
CTCTTCACAGAGACCAATAAGCAGTCACAGGCTAATTCTCTCGTCTGTTTCTGGATTGGAATTAACAAGACTTGAAACTTGGTGGTCTTACCTGTTTTCTGGGATATCCACTGCTCCCTTGAACATGCAGCACCAGAATTATTCCAGGGAGACAAAGATGGAGACAAAGATGGTGTATTTATTACTCAACCATGACATCTTAAAATGAGGATGCATCTACAACCCTAAACCATTCAAAATTTGTAGGAGGAGAAAAAAAA
>NW_009957618.1:0-260 GCF_000747805.2 Chaetura pelagica | reverse complement strand
TGTAGCCGCTCAGCTCGCGGGTCTGGCCGGGCCACTGTCACCAGCTGCCTGGCAATGTGCTCCTCGTAGCACAGGATGGCCCTGGTGTCCCCTGCCTTGTCCTCAGCATCCTCCTTGTCCTCCTCCTTCTCTTCATCCTCCTCCTTCTCCTCATCCTCATCCTCCTCACCTGCTGGGGACTGAGGGGGCTGCAGGGACCAGGGGACAGAGGGTCTGGGACCTGCTGGGACCTGCTGGGATGGGACAGAGGGGCCCACACC
>NW_009957617.1:0-260 GCF_000747805.2 Chaetura pelagica | reverse complement strand
CAGGGATGGTGACTCCACCACTTTCCTGGGCCACCTGTTCCAATGTTTGATCACTCTTTCAGTCTTTTGCTTCAGACCCTTCACCAGCTTTTCTGCCCTTCTCTGGACTCCCTCCAACACCTCAGTGCCCTTCTTGTAGTCAGGAGGCCAAAACTGAGCAAGGTAGTTTAGGTGCTGCCTCCTCAGTGCCAAGTACATGGGGACAATCACTTCCCCACTTGTGCTGGCTACACTATTTCTGACACAAGCCAGGATGCTGT
>NW_009957616.1:0-260 GCF_000747805.2 Chaetura pelagica | reverse complement strand
TGCCCCAGCCTGTGATGCAGCCCAGCGTGGCCCCAGGCCAGCCCCCTGCTCCCCTCTGGGAGCAACCAGTGCCAGCTGAGGAGGAGGAAGAGCCATCTGATGGCTTGCAGTGGAAGCCAGCTGGGGAGGAAGGTCTGCTCCGCTTCTTCCAGCCAGCACAGGGCACCTCATGGGACAAAGCACCCACTTCACCCCCAGGAGTCCCCTGCCCACGGGAGCCAGCAGGGGCTCAGCAGCTGGAGGGTGACTTCACCACTGTG
>NW_009957615.1:0-260 GCF_000747805.2 Chaetura pelagica | reverse complement strand
CAGTCCCATACGATCCCAGCGTCCCAGTGCCCCCAGTCTCCCAGTCCCCTCTTATCCCAGCGCCCCAGTATCCCGGAGCTCCCAGCCTCCCTGTACCTCCAGTGCTCCCATCAGCCTCCCAGTCCCAGCCCTCCCAGTTGCTTCCAGTATCCTGGTGCTACAGTCCCCTAGAACCCTGCTGCCCGCAGTCCACCCTCCCAGTTCTCCCAGTCCTTCCAGTGCTCCCAGTCCCCTCTGTGCCCCCAGTCTCCCCTACTCCA
>NW_009957614.1:0-260 GCF_000747805.2 Chaetura pelagica | reverse complement strand
AAAGGCTGAGAGACCTAGGGCTGTTTAGTCTAAACAAGAGAAGGCTGAGAGGGGGGGATCTTATTAATGTACACAAATATCTGTAGGGTGGGTGTCAAGAAGGAAGGGCGAGTCACTTTTCAGTTATGCCCTGGGATAGCACAAGGGTCAAAGGATGCAACCTAGAACAAAGGAAGTTCCACCTCAACATCAGTAAAAACTTCTTCACTGTAAGGGTGACACAGCACTGGAACAGTCTGCCCAGAGTGGTTGTGGAGTCC
>NW_009957613.1:0-260 GCF_000747805.2 Chaetura pelagica | reverse complement strand
GGTGGTTCCTCTCATCTCCCGAGGAGCTGCCATCTGGACCCTGAGGGCTCAGGCAGCATTTCCATCCCTCCGTTGGACTTTAAACGTGGCCCCAGCAGGACCTGGCCTTGCAGCTGAGAACTTCCAGCAGCCTTCTCCAGCCTTCCTCCCTCCGAGGAATTCCATCAGCTCCTCAAGAACTCCCTCTCAGATGTCTTTGACCAACTGTGGCAGCAGGACATGGGAGGATGCCCCTTCTACCCTGCCCTGGGGCATTTGCT
>NW_009957612.1:0-260 GCF_000747805.2 Chaetura pelagica | reverse complement strand
TCGATGTCCAGATGGAGATGGATGACAAGTGGTATCCCTCAGGGTCCACACTGGGACCAGTGCTGTTTAATATCTAAATCAATGATATAGAAAGTGGGATCTAGATCACTCTCAGCAAGTTTGCATATGACACGAAGCTGACTGGTGTGGCTGACACACTGGAGGGATGGGATGTCATCCAGAGGGACCTGGCTAAGCTGGAGAAGTGGGCCCATGTGTACTTCATGAGGTTCAACAAGGACAAGTGCAAGGTCCTGCAC
>NW_009957611.1:0-260 GCF_000747805.2 Chaetura pelagica | reverse complement strand
GGTTAGTCTTACAGTTCCTGGCTCAGAAACACTGACAGGAGTTGACGGCGACGGCCGCTCGGGAAAGCAGCTTAGGCTGCTGGGGCTTTGGGGTTGCTCTGGTGGCTTAGAGCCCGGGGGATGGCAAGGACATAGCTGGAGCTGTGGCTGGAGCTCGGGAGCACAGTTGCAAGGGCTGCTCTAGGAGTGCTTGATAATGGAGGCTTTGAGGAGCGGGCACTGATCCCACCTTTTTTAGTGTGCTCCAGCTCCCTTCTTCC
>NW_009957610.1:0-260 GCF_000747805.2 Chaetura pelagica | reverse complement strand
ACTGTAGCCATAATCAACCGTATAATTACCAACCTAGTGATTCTACAGATTATGATACTGTTCTTTATGGGAACACTGTATGTGTACAGTTAAAGTACAACTCCTAAAATGAATGGAACAGTTCATGTTAGTAATGCCAGTAGAAGGTTCAATTTTGCCTCTCCGTTTTCTTTCAAGCTGAATCTTCCAGCTCTTGTTCTGAATAGCATTGTTGTAGGGATTCTTCTGGTCAATGTTTATAATGTATTGTGGATATGTAG
>NW_009957609.1:0-260 GCF_000747805.2 Chaetura pelagica | reverse complement strand
CAAACCATTCTATGATTCTATGATTCTACAAACACAACAAACAAGACACATACAAATGTGAATATACTCTTTTCACTGCATACTTCTTTTACATATATTGGAGGTCTATACTATCCATAGTCAATAATAGGTCTATACTCAAATGTTAATTTAAGTATTGCCAGTGAGAATCCAAGTGTGTAAAAGAACGGAGATGATAATAAGAAAAAACAGAATCCAAGACAACATAAGTTCTCAAAGAACATTTTTTTTTTTTTTTT
>NW_009957608.1:0-260 GCF_000747805.2 Chaetura pelagica | reverse complement strand
CCCTTCCAACTAAAACCATTCTCTGATTCTAACAGCCTCTCTCTAAGGGAATTAATGTGAAGTGGTTAGAGGTACTTTATTTAAAATAAAGGGCTTCTATGGCTTTTATTCAGTTTAAAAGAAAATTTTGCCTCAGTTGTAAGAGGCAGAGTATTTTTCAGGTAGCTTGGGTGGGACTTACAACCTAGAATCAGGGGTGTTTTGTATGTGTTTATACTTTTGACTAGCTTTAATTAAGTCATTAGTATTGGGGATGGTCA
>NW_009957607.1:0-260 GCF_000747805.2 Chaetura pelagica | reverse complement strand
TTGCTCATCAGAGACATCCTGGTCAGATTTTGGCAGAGCATCTTGTAGCTACTGTGACTTGCTTAATGTTTTCTGTCTTGTTTGAACTCCTGGGGTTCAGTGACCAGCAGGGTTTGGCCAGTTGGAGCAACGTGGCGTGGGCTCCACATGCTTTGTGGATGATTCTGCAAGTGATGTATGAGGTTGAACCTCTAGGTGAGTCCGTGAATTACTGTGTCATGTTGGGAGGACAGGAAGGGGAGAGGTCAGTTTAATTTTAC
>NW_009957606.1:0-260 GCF_000747805.2 Chaetura pelagica | reverse complement strand
TTATTTTAAGATGGAGAAAAATGAGACAAATTCTCATAATTCACATCTTACTTTTGGGTGGTTTAGGGGTTTTTTCTGCTCTCAAATTCAAAAACAAAGCTGTAGTTCCACTGATTCAGTTCTTCATTGACAGTTTTTCTATTCACCTGTCACACTACACCTGGAAAAGCAGCCAAAAGTTGCTGTTGTCATAGAATCAATTTCATCTTTCCCTGTGAATTCACTTTTATTTCCTTGTTTCGCCTTGTTTTGGGTGTTTG
>NW_009957605.1:0-260 GCF_000747805.2 Chaetura pelagica | reverse complement strand
CAGCATTCAATTTGCTGATCTCTGCCACAATTACAGCAGTCAAAAGCTGCCTAAGTGCCATCCTACTGCTTAAATCTCTTGAGGAAAGACTGCTATAATGCAGGGATTATTGATGGAAATAAGGTGATTGCCATAAAATTTTAAAAATGAACACGTCCTGGGGCACATTTAGCATGAAGATGTAATCTAAAGAATGGGCTCTCTTGAGTGTGAATCTGCATGGGTGGATCCCCTACAAAACACTGAAGGTGCCACCAGAG
>NW_009957604.1:0-260 GCF_000747805.2 Chaetura pelagica | reverse complement strand
TTGCGCTAAGCTGGGTAGGAGGCTTTTAGAAAAATAGGCAGTGCCCCCAAAGCTGCCCAAGGGTGGTCTGTGGTGCCCTGCAGCCCCGGGGATAGGGAGCCATTTGATTGGTCTACACAACTGTATCGGGCTAAGGATATCCTTATCCGCCTTTGTGGCAAGGGCACATTGTCGGCTCAGGTTCACTTTGGTCTCCACCAGGAGCCCCCCACACGTCCTTTTTCTGCAGAGCTGCTTTCCAGCAGCCTCCAGCACATACT
>NW_009957603.1:0-260 GCF_000747805.2 Chaetura pelagica | reverse complement strand
CACCCCCCTCTCCCCCCATGCACCTCGTTCAGTTTGTGTGACACGTGTGAGTCTCAGAGGGATGAGAGCTATGGCAACAGGAGCTGTGCATCCAATCCCTGATGCAGGGTGCTCAAACCGTGCCACGCAGCAGCACATTTCTTATTCACAAGATTGTTCATGCTTTCATTCATCTTAAACTCAGGAGAGAAGTTACAGAAATCCTGTATGCAGGGGGAAAAACTCAGGGCACTTGGTTTGTAACAGCAAAGCAGGTTCAC
>NW_009957602.1:0-260 GCF_000747805.2 Chaetura pelagica | reverse complement strand
GGGGGGATGTGAAGAAGGACAACGGGCACATCCAGTCCCCCAACTACCCCGACGACTACCGGCCCAGCAAGGTGTGTGTCTGGAAAATCACTGTCTCCGAGGGTTTCCACGTTGGATTGACCTTCCAGTCCTTTGAGGTGGGCAAATATCCCTGCCCCAACCCCCCCTCCTCCCCTGGGCTGTCCCTCTGTGCCTCAGTTTCCCCGTGGAACAAACTGTCCACGGCGAAGGGGTTTGGCAAGAGGGGCCTCAACTTGGCT
>NW_009957601.1:0-260 GCF_000747805.2 Chaetura pelagica | reverse complement strand
GGACAGGTGACATATCCTCTTTTAAAATCCTATTCATTATCGATCTGGGTTGTAAGATCCTTTTTTATTATTTCACCCTTCTCCCCAAATACACTCACAATTTATTTGCTAAGTTGGCCTGGTTCTCTGTGAGTCACTTTCTTTTGTACCCTTTGCTTCATCTCCTCAGGTTCAGTAAATGCAGATTTCTGGTAGAAGATGTGGGTACAGATCTGAAGGTTCCAAAAAGGAGCAGCAAACCTGCTGCTGTGCCAGGTGAG
>NW_009957600.1:0-260 GCF_000747805.2 Chaetura pelagica | reverse complement strand
CAATGTCTATAAATACATGAGGGCTAGGCATGTCTGGAGAATCTCCATCTCTGGAGATATTCAAAACCTCCCTGGATACAGTCCAGTGTAAAGTGCTCTAGATGATCCTACTTCTTTGGGACAATTAGACTAGATGGTCTCTGGAGATCCCTTCAAACTCTAACAATTCTGTGATCAAGAAGGAAGGGACAACATCTTTTCCCTTGTGCCCTGTAATAGGACAAGGGACAATGGATTCAAGCTAGAGCACAGGAAGTTCC
>NW_009957599.1:0-260 GCF_000747805.2 Chaetura pelagica | reverse complement strand
AACATATATTATTAAACAAGTCACCCAGCAAAACGGCTCCACTGCTAAAGCTGTATTAACAATGCAAAAGTTTAGAGGTAATCCCTCTCCCAGCCAAATTTCTGGAGGTTACAGCCCTGCCATAAGCCCTGGGCAGACACATGGGGGCCAGCTCTTCATTTTCTGGTGTTTTACATGTGACCAGCAGGTCAAAGGAGCTTCTCCTCCCCCTTTATTCTGCCTTGATGAAGCCACATCTGGAACACTGCATCCAGTTCTGG
>NW_009957598.1:0-260 GCF_000747805.2 Chaetura pelagica | reverse complement strand
GGTGCTTGGTGCCTTCCCACAAATCCAGCACCCAAATTGAGATTTTCCATGACATCTATATACAAAACTATTGAGTTAGTAAGTTTCCAAGTCCATCCTCCCTGTAGTGATTGGTCAGTGATTTACCCAGAGTTATCTTATGGTTACATCACTATTTCAACTGTCACACATGCTCAGGTGAAGTGTCTTCAGCAGGGGTCTTTATGACCTGGGGGTGTGATTTTTAGTGTTATAATGACATGATAATGAGCTAAGTTCAC
>NW_009957597.1:0-260 GCF_000747805.2 Chaetura pelagica | reverse complement strand
CAAGGCTCCACAAGAAGCAGAGGATCTGCTGCCCTTCTGTCCCCAGGCAGAAGCAGGGGACCCGAGGGAAGAGGGGAGCTGGAAGCTGGTCCCTGCTCAGGGCAGCAGGAGAACCCTCTTCTGGCCTCCCCCACGTTCACATGTGCCCTTGCAGAACAGGGATGTGGCTCTGGAACTGGAAAACCAGGTAGCAGAGGTCACTGACAAAGGCCCCTCCAGGGAGCTGCTGAGGCAGTAGCCCCAGGCACCAGGACTGCTCT
>NW_009957596.1:0-260 GCF_000747805.2 Chaetura pelagica | reverse complement strand
CACTGCATCACCTTCCCAGGGACAGAGGTGAAATTAACTGACCTGTAGTTCCCTGGGTCCTTCATCTTCCCCTTTTTGAAGACTGGAGTAATATTGGCCTTCCTCCAGCCCCCAGGCACCTCTCCTCTTCTCCATGGCCTTTCAGAGATGATGGAGAGTGGCACAGCAGTAACATCCTCCATCTCTCTCAGCACTCGCGGGTGAATCCCCTCAGGGCCCATAGACTTACGGATGTCCAGTTTGGCCAAGTGGTCTCTAAC
>NW_009957595.1:0-260 GCF_000747805.2 Chaetura pelagica | reverse complement strand
GAGAGGAAAACAAGGAAAGGCAAATCTTACCTTTTCAGAAACATGACTAAATAACCAAAGCGTGGCAGCACCAATATTACTTGGTCCTGTCGAATAGCTGTGACTATCTTCTCAGCCACATACTCTGGGTCCAGAAGGGGAAGTAAACTTGGCCACCTGGAAGAGAAGACATCTCTTAGTACAATACAAATTGTTTTGGACTCCCATTTTACTCAGAATAAGTCTCCATACTGCAGGTGTTCAGCTAAAAGAAGAAAGAA
>NW_009957594.1:0-260 GCF_000747805.2 Chaetura pelagica | reverse complement strand
AAAACAGTTGGGCAAAGTAGTAAATTCTTAACCATGCCTTCCTGAGGTGAACAAACAGATCTGATCATCCCCACGGGCCTGTGACTGCTCCCATACTACATGGCAATATGGCTTAAACTTCAGTCATGCTTCTGGGGTGGCATGACTTTTTTGAGTATTTCATGCACTAGTCACTCCATGGAAAAGGTAGTTTAAGGCTATGTAAATCTTTTGAGGCATTGTATTGAAGCTTGTCTTCTCCTCATTATGTATTTTTTTTT
>NW_009957593.1:0-260 GCF_000747805.2 Chaetura pelagica | reverse complement strand
AATGCATCAGCCCTGATGATCAGAGTAGGACCAAGGGTAGGGAATACTTCTTTGTATTCAAAGTTCAAGCAAAAAGGTGTTGGAGATATCAAATGGCCATCAGATAATCAAACTAGGACCTGTGGTAGGACTCTTCAATGCATATGTAACACGATGGCTTTGGAGGCTTTAGAAACATTGTGCAGATTAATCAAACAGAGTAATGATCTCACAGTAAAGTGTGGAGCTGGAATTACAGAATCACAGAATTTTTTGAGTTG
>NW_009957592.1:0-260 GCF_000747805.2 Chaetura pelagica | reverse complement strand
GTCTGTAGCAGTGCCATCAGCTCAGTGTTTCAGAAGTAACTACCAGAAAATCTTCCACTGGCTGGACAATCTGGGGTCTCACCTTCTGGGGCTGTTCAGACAGCTGGCGTTACTGTAGGCAGTGTTTTAGCTGATGGCAGCATCTAGTTCAGAATTCTTAAGGCTGTATTTTATTTTCATTTTGTTTTTTACTCTTGTTCTCCTCCTTGTGATCTTTGTAATTTACTTTATAAAGGGCCCTTTTCAAGCTGGTACCTCTA
>NW_009957591.1:0-259 GCF_000747805.2 Chaetura pelagica | reverse complement strand
CAATAAATGGTCAAAACAAACCCTGTGGCTTGATGCAAATCAGAGCTTAAACCCTACCAGCAGAAAAGGATGAATGTGCCCTTTCCCCATGATGTGTAGGAGCATGACAGCACTGTTCTGTGAATGCAGATGGACTAGTGGGTCCCTTCCCTACGGGACTGGATGACCAAGATCCCTCCTGAGCAGTTCACTGGTGTGAGAAACACAGGGGAGAGTGGAGGAGACAAGTGGTACCACAGAGCAGCCCACCTGGCAATAG
>NW_009957590.1:0-259 GCF_000747805.2 Chaetura pelagica | reverse complement strand
CATACATGGTTTATGTGTTCAGATCATAGATTTTTCCATCATGAATGTTAGAGTACTTACATATAAGGAAAAACAGAATAATGTGTTATCCTTGTTTCTTGAGACTGCCTTGCTTTGTTTTTCATTTTCAGGTGTTTCTACTCTGGGCTGTTTCTTAATGATCCATTCTTCAATTGCTGGTAAATGTCCACGGATCAAGACCCTTTGGAAAACTGCAGGTTTTTTTGATGGGGATAACTAATGTAAGAGCATTGGCTGG
>NW_009957588.1:0-259 GCF_000747805.2 Chaetura pelagica | reverse complement strand
ACACACACACAGGGACAGTGTCCCCAAGGTGACGATGGACCCTCCTCACCCCTGTCCTTCTTGCAGGTTACACCCCGCTCCCTGGGGACACCTACCCCACAGGTAAGGACACAGCCCAGCTGTCCCTGTCCCCCAAGGGCCGTGCCACCCCCTCTGCCACCCTGTGTGTCCCCTCTCCCCCTACAGGTCACATCTGAGGAACCCCAGGACATCCCAACCCCCCCTCAGGTTCCCTCTGTGGCCCTGTCACCCCAGGGTG